>NW_024533363.1:0-78439 GCF_016097555.1 Gigantopelta aegis
AAAAGAAAATAATTTTGTTCATTGTTAATGATACCTTGCTCTTCACATAGATTATCATACACACCACATTGTTAAACAATCAATTAACACACACTATTATCCTTCTGATGAACCTGTTATTCAAACCTTCGTTTCGGTTATTAAGTTCTATGGAGGGTCACCTGATATGTATTATTACAGAAGTTGGACATAACTTTCTAGAAGTATGTAAAAATTTTAATGTATTGTGCCATACTCAACTATCACAAATCAAATTATGTATATCTTGTTTATATATAGACATAATAGATCATTCCATAAACATGATTCGTATACTATACATATTTGATGTTTTGTATTTGGTATTGACATTATCTACCTTCAAAGAAATCTCTGCAATGTAAGTTAAGAATTGGTTTTGAAAAGAACCCAATAGCATAGTACTTTTAAAGCTAAAGTCAAAGTAATTTGAAGTGTATCAGCTCAGTGTTAAATTTGGCAATTGTTGTAATATCTTATTACATCAGTTTTATATTTCCTATATACAATATCTAAATAGCAACCATACTGTTTACAAGCATGATTATTATTTTAGATAGGTTTTATTTCTTACATCATATTAATATACCGCTAGAACAAGCATAAAAATGATATATTTAAGATAAAGTTATTCATTCTCATATCATATTTATTTATATAGATGATATCAGCTTAACAAAGTCTGGCAGTTCACACATATCATGTGGCTTATACAGTTCATGTTTGGTCATATGAGAATGTTTTCAAAATGTTAAAGATCTATGTTGTGAAGTTTTGTATTTGTTACGTTGTTATGTTTTAAAACTTTATTATGTAGGTCCTGATGCTAGAATAATATTTCTTAATACATTCATTGAACATCAAACAATGGTTTTTTTTATGTGAGGTAAAACAATAAAGGAATAGAAATAGGTAGAAATTTTTTTATAGAAATGTTAACTTCTTATAAATTGATCCTTTTTTCCCAAATCTCATAGGAGGCTTACATTAGAGGGATCTATTATCCTGACTATGGTTTGGTTATTCCATGGATGGTATAATGAAGACTGCTCCTTATCTGATCCTAGTGTACACTGTACTACACAACACTTACTAAAAGTAGTAGAGAGAGGGATAGTTGTACAACAATAATACTGAAGTAAGTGTATACTTTGTAAGTGACCTGTAATATAAAGTACTATATGTCTATAGGAAGATAAGAGATCCAGTATTTCATCTTATGGTTTATATGCTGTTTGGAGTCTTGGAGTAGCCTTTGAATTCAACTCTTATATATAATTAATGACAATACAGTTTAATGAGAGTAACTGTATAGGACCATTCAGTTCCATTTTATAACGGAGTTCTGGTACTGACTGGTCTACTAAGACATAACTTATTGAACATTGAGTTCACAGGAAAATCAGTGAGTTGAATAAACTATTTCTTCTTTTTTCTTTGATCAAAATATCATTGTTACAACTTAGGGGTGATGTAGCATTTACTACTAATGGAACTAGAACATTAGGAACAATATATATATTCAACATAGAAATTGTGAGTGTTGATAAAGGAATATAATTATCGGACCAGATTTGTAACAAGGGACCACTGTCCCAAAACTGTTGTGACCTGACATGTGAAAAAGAAACACTGTTAAAATACCTCAAGAACAGTTTTTGTATACATACAAGTGCTTTGAGTCATTGTGCATATGTTATAACTGTATGTATACAAAACCATTTTTTGAAATGTTTTAATAGTAGTCCCTTTTAAAATCAGTCCAGAAATGATCCCTTATTGTAAATCAGATCACATATTTTAATTGATTTTATTATATTTTTTTCATATAATTCTTTAATAAAGTATGCTACATCACATAACCAGTAATCATATCGTTTATTTCACCTAATGAGGACAATTCTACAGTTTGGCCTGGTATGTAATAAAATCATATCCTGACTATTTTAAGATTTCTATAGTTGGTCTCCACCTGATGGCTCTCCTATACAAGTAAAGTAGCTCGCACAACTGTACTAGTGGTCATTATGTATTTATGGGCATCACTTGGTATTATATTTGCAAATCATCTGTTTAATATTCAACATTGTTTTTAGAGAAAGGAGGTATATTGGTTAATCATATTCTTAATTATGACTTCTTATTTTTATAGGATGTTCGTCTTTACTAGCCTAATCTCAACTATTTTAATATCACTGTGTAATATTACTATATACTTCGCCTTTCTTTCATCTTGGTATACTGACAATGAGACATTTTGGAACTTTTCTTGTGCAGTAAGAAAATAATATTATAGTGATTTGTGATTGCACTTGCATATATAATTCACTTTTTTACTATTATAGGCGATCCTTGGGCACCAATTGTTGGAATAGCATTGGTCTTTTGGACCAGTCTTGGCTAAACTTATGATGAATTCATTACATATTTAATAACCCAACTTCTAAAAAGAAGTAAATAAATATTTAAATAATCAATTGATAATAAAATGATTATTTGCTTTAGATATTAACAGACAACATCTATTAATAATATTATTATTATTGAGTCTATTATGATACTATTACTAACAATTGGGACAGCTATTCCACAAACAAGACCTAGTGTATATTATGATAAAGACAAGGAATATCCTCCGAGAAAAATGTGAGCTAATGTTAGAAATATCTAATGAGAACAATGTTTTTGTTAATTTAATTAATTAGGAAAGGGAATTCTTGTTGAATATTATGGAATAAATTGCTTCACAACAATCTCTTTTTATTTGGGCATCATTCTTATCATTTACATTGGAATTCTTGAAATTTTAGCTGTAATATTGGCTATCAAAATTCGTAATGTTACAATAAGGCAGTTAATGATTCTAAAGAAGTGGATTGGATACTGTTTTCTTGGTCTATGAGTTACGTTTGCCACTTTGGTCTTTTTATATTTTTCTTGGAGACTACAGTAATGTTGGAGATGGTTTTATGGTTAACATCATTGATGTTGGGAGCAACTGGTACTATAATCTTGACATTTGTCCCCAAAGGTTGTCTATTTTCATTCCTTGTTAATTTTTTAATATAATGTTAGATGTGGTCTCTTTATAAAGACCCGATGGTGATAATGTGTTTGAGGATTATAATATCCAAAAACCTCAAATTGATAAAGAAAGATCAGGTAATTTTTATTTAATACTGATCAACATAAATTGTAGAGCAGAGATGTTTTGAAAGTAAAATGATTATGCATATCTTTTATGTATATCATTGATTCATTACATTCTTTTTATTTTAGATGAAGTCCATAGAAACAAAACATTCGCATCAATTGGATTCTAATTGACTAATCTAGACTTTACTGATACACAAGTACTATCTTGAATTTAATCATTACATATTATCCTATAATATAACATGTGTTTTTGTAATGGTCAAGAAATTTTTAACTTAAAACAAGTTTTGTAAGCATTTAGTTAGCCACATCTATCAAATATATAAATAAAGACCTGATCATGCACAAAAATGTACTTCATAATAGATATATAAAAGGTACTTAATGCAAACTACTTATATTATGTTTAAACACATTTAAGTGAGAGAGAGAGAGAGAGAGAGGCATTGAACCATATATAATAACCATACAATCTTAATAGTAATACTTATAACATTATATACTATCAACTAATAAACACTGTACAATTTGATGTCTTGAGTTTATGAGGTTAGGAAATGTGGTAAGAAGTATTAACTGACTAGACTGCCACATACTAACTGAAACTTCAGAGATTAATTACTTGATTTTAGAACACAACTAGATTGTTAATAGTGTCATTCAATCATACACTACTACAACTTGATTATGGTCTATACAAATTCAAAACTTTTGCCTATGGTTTTCTCATTCTTTAGTATCTCTCAATCTTTTTGCCTTATCACATTGCAAAGTCTATAATCTTAATATGTTTAAACTCTTCTATTTCTACTCTCTGTATTTTTCATCAAGTATTTCAAATATAAAGAAGTGTATAAGATATCCATGTATCTAGAGTTTCTACCCTGTCTTACAGCATATGGTACATATAATATGCCATGTATTAAGTGTAAGGTTTAGAACATCGTCTGAAGCTCTCAGTGCATTTAACAATTCTAGGATCTTTTATATAATCACTATATATAATTACAGGAACTTATCTGCTATCAATTACTGCCTAAAAATGTATTTGCTGTTATAGATTGAACAAGATAATAGTAGCATCAATAAAATGAGAGATTTTATAATAATGATGTATATAATTATTACCTGAATTCATAATTTTATCTGCTTCTAATAACAGCTGTCCAACATCATATGAAAATATATATCAATAAAAATGGCTTCTTGCTCCTAAAGAGCATGATCTATGGAAAAAACTTATGACCTGAACATTAGCTGTAGATCCAACTTGCTAGTACACGCCTCTACTATTATTATGCTACACCATTAACACCTTGTATAATGTAATATGACGTATTCGACACGCATTGGATAATATTATAATAATAGAAGACTTTAGACATCAATCATAAAATCTAATGCATAATGTCTTTCTTTCTCACTCTCATGCTTTCTATGGGCATGTGCCATAGTTGCAAAAGGATTTCCTCATCATAGTCTTGGAGTTCTATTTGTGTACTCTAAATCATCTCGATACAATTCTACTGAAGCACTAGATGGTGTTCAAGATGCAATGGAAGATATTGAGAATGAAGATGTATTGTCAGGATATGAGCTATAATAAAGGCAAAGCTTGATGCAAGGTTATATAATATTATATTGTCATAATTCTGGAGTTATTATAGCTTGATATGTCTATGTAAACAGTGTAATGAATCATCTACCATTAAAAAGACACTCAATTACATCACAATCCTATATTATCACACCTCTGTTAGCTATCATTGGTGGAGGCTGTTCTCCAGTCACTGATACTCTGATAGATTATAGCTGAATATCAGAATATACTATGGTAAGATTATTGACAAAATTTATTTACAATAAGTAATAGGAAACAGTTAATATTAATCTTCTATTCAGCTGTCAAATCCTTTAATTTGTCTGCAGTAAGCTTTCATGTATGTAGCCCAGACATATGTTTTTTACTGAAATTTTACTGCTTGTTAATTAACAAGCAGTTTATAAAAACAGATATATGAAGGTTTAAGAAGCTGTATTAGTTGTAATCTGGTAAATGGGAAAGCATCAACATTAAATAATTAGCAGGAAAGATAGCGAGAAAGCATACCATATCTAATCCAATCTGTTGTATAAGTAATTCAATCCCAACCAATTAGATATGCTATGCTGGAAATGTTAATTTGTTCAGTTTACAATGTTATGTGTTTGTCACACTAGATATCGTTACACACCAGACACTGTTAAACAATCATGAACTACTACCAACTACATCCTTCTGATGAACCTGTTATTCAAACATTGGCTACTGTTATCAAGTTCTATGGATGGTCCAGATATCTAATTATCACAGAAGTGGAAAAGAGATTTTTGAATGTAAGTACAAGTGGTACATATAAGGAATGTAACATAAATTTAGGTCCTCTTTTATTAATAACAATAATGAGTGAGACAATGACTTTAGAATGTGACTATTATTATGTTAATCATCAAATCAGATTTAATCTTTTTAATTAACATAAACTACACCTCTTATAAAGTTACATTCTTATAATAACTACAAACATTTTTGAACTCCCAATATACACTAGATATATGAATGTATGGGGAATAGCTGCATATACCCCATGAAGTTGCTTGAACGCGCATAGTGTATTGTGAAACTTGGCTATAACTTTATTATTCTGAACACAACAATAATTCCACTTACATAAATAGACAAACTATCAAAACACATACATCACTAAATAAACAATACATGTATAGAGTTATTACATTCCTCCAACTTTAGCTTCTTCAATATATGAAGGGTGATTAAAACGGTCAGGTGGATTACGTATTCGAGTTGATCGGCACAACGGTCCTTCAGAGTGACTTTCAGTTGAGCATTCCCCACGGTAAGGTGTGGGTTCTGATGGTGTGGCAGATGATTCTATACATACTAGATGATGCAGAGTCATATACTTCAGGTTCCACATATTCATCCTGGTGTTGATCAATGTTATTAGGTAAAGATGATGAGATTCTGTCTTACGAATATGGTCAACATAATGGCAAGTTTCAACACCATTAGACATTTTATAGATAGGATAAAGGACCAGTTGATCAGATAATTTTCCCCACTAAGCCACTCAGGATTAGATGATCTGAAATTTTTAGCCAAAATTTGATCTCCTGTTGCAAATATTCTCAATATTTTCTACTGTTTTTCGTGGTTTTCCTTTTGTTTTCCTCTGAGATCTTTCAACCTTCCCCACTAACAACAGGATATAGGAAATCCAAACAAGATCTAGGACGATTAATCAATAATTCTGCTGGTGAAACATCAGTGGCTGTATATGGCATAATCCGTACTTAAACAAAAAATTATGTTGAACGGTATTTCCTTCAGTACACTTTAGTCCTCGCTTAATAATTTGTACCGCCCTCTCTACTAGCCCATTTGAAGAGGGATGATATGGTGCTGTAGTCACATGTTTGATGCCATTTGCTTCCATAAATTCTTTAAATTCTTGACTAATAAATGAAGGGCCGTTATCTGTCACAACTTTGCGAGGTAGTCCATGAGATTGAAAATAATTATGATTCGAAGTTTCTCAATGGTTTTTCGGATGATGTTATTGACTGCATAATGTGGCTTCTATCCATTTAGAGTGAGCATCAACTAGTATCAAAAACATGGTGTCCCATAAAATTAATGGTCCTGAATCTAAGTGCAGTTGACTTCAGGGCTGAGTAGGTCACTCCCAGGGATGCAAAGGTGCTACTTGAGGCAAAAGGCTGTGACCCTTGACAAAACGTACAGCCTTTCATCATGGCCTCAATCTCACTATCCATCTTGGGCCAACAAACATATGATCGAACTAATGCCTTCATTTTATTTGAGCCTGGATGAACTTGGTATAGTTCTTCAACAGTTACTTCGACATAGTTTAGGTACAAGTATGCATGAACCCCATAGCACACAGCCATGAAGAACACTTAATTCAATTCGTCTAAGAAAAATGGTTGCATCTCTTCCTCATCAATGCTAGCTGGCCAACCAGACTGATATTTGGTGGTGGACCCTTGAAAGCAACTGCATCCTTATCTGTTAGTTCCTGATGCTAAAGCACTTAAAGATGTTGTAGTTGACAGATGGGTTAACAAATTCATAAGATCACATGGAAGACAGTCAGAGGTCATTGTAACTGGTCTAGGTAATTCGACTAAGGCCATCACATTGCTAAGGTCCTTCCCAGATTTATAACGAATAGAGTAGTAGTCAGCACTTAAGGTAAGTGCCCATCTTTGTATTCTAGATGAAGCCTTTGAGGAACTTGTTTATTCTCTCTAAACAAAAATGATAAGGGTTTTTGGTCAGACTCAATAGTGTAATGTCTGCCAAACAGATAGTTATGAAATTTCTTAGTATCAAAAACAATGGCCAATCGTTCTTCCTCTAGCTGAGAATATTTCTTTTTTCAGCAACAGTAAAGTTCATGAAGCATCAGCTACTGGAAGATCGGTACCATGTGTGTGATAGGATTGCACCTATCCCATAGGGTGACGCCATCACAAGTCAGTACTAAAGGTTTTGAAGGATATAGTGAACAAGAAATGAGTTTGTTTTCAATGCATTATTCAAATGCTGTATCTTGCTTAGTAGTCCAGGACCATTGTGACTGCTTACGTAATAATCATATAAGGGGGTAACTGTGCTGCAAGGTTACGTAAAATCTCGACTATAGTAATTGATAATGCCCAAAAAAGATCTAAGCTCTACGGAAGCCAAAGGTGGCCATTCATTTCTACTTCGTAATTCCATATTCTACTTTGAAGTTTTCCAAGAATATTCCAATTCTATTTTCTATTCTTCGATTGAATATTTAACAATAAAATCCTATACTCCTCACCCTAACTGGAACCATGTCGCTTCACTCCATTCTAAGAGACAGCTTGTAGTGCTTGCACTTCACTGTATTGAGCTTAATGAAGTCCCCATAAATTCTAACTGAGCTGTTTGTTTTAGTACTAGTACTATAGGGACTGCCCATTTAGAGAACTCTACAGGTGATATTATGCCCAGGTTACTAATCTCTCTAGTTTCAGTCTCTACTTTTACTTTCTTTGTCATCCACTCTGAGTTGAACTTTGACCCCTTTTGGCAACCTAAGCCTTCAGAGAAGACAGGGGAGTGTCTATGTAGGACTTCATTTAATGTTGCTGAGAGCTAGACTATGAAATATTGGCTAGGTTCACTACCCAACCAGTTCCCTGCCCATGACTGGAGATTGGGTAGTCTCCATCAACCACAAGGAGTGACAGATCCTCCTCTTGTACCTCATACTGTACATGTACATTAATAGTACCTAGTATGGAAATACACTCACCAGTGTAAGTTGACCTTTGACTTTTAATAGGACTAAGACATTCAGCAGCAATTTTTGTTAAGTGATTACAGTTAGAGAGCACCTGTGTCCAATTCCATTGGTACTAAAACATTGTTCAGTTTCACATGTATAATTAGTGGGTTTGATGAGCCACCTGTAAACATAGCATATGACTCATCCTCTGAGGACTCTTGAGTAACTTTTCCTCTGCAATACTTGATACGAGGTGATTTCGCTGAAGAGATTCTTCTGTGTGTTTTGGTGTCCTGTTGTACAATAACGTGACTCACACTAATAGATAAACTATCAAAACACATTACATCACTACAAAACACATTACATCACTAAATAAACAATACATGTATGGTTACTACATGTATCATTTTCTAATTCCAATGTTATGTTTCTTTTAAGTTTAGAACATCAGCTAAGACAAAGTTTTGGCAATTCACAAAATCATGTACTCAATGTAGTTCATGTTTGGTCAATGAGAATGTTTCAGACATTAAAGATCTCTTTGTTAGTGTATGATGTTGAGGTGCCAATACTTTTATGTTGTGCATGCAGGTTACTGATGCTAGAATATTATTCCTTAACACTTTTGCTGATACTTCAAGAAAAGTTCTGTGTGAGGTAAAGGTTTGTACAACAATGCATGAATACATGTATTGTTTAAAGCTCTATTGTTACAAGTAATAAATTCATTTGAAGGCATACAGTAGAGGGATCTATTATCCTGACTATGGTTGGTTACTACATGGATGGTATAATGAAGATGGCTCTTATCTGATCCTAGTGTACACTGTACTACACAACAACTTACTAAAGTAGTAGAGAGAGGGATAGTTTATACAACAATATACTGAAGTAAGTGTATATTGTAAGTGACTGTAATATAAAGTACTATATGTCTATAGGAAGATGAGAGATCCAGTATTTCATCTTACGGTTATGATGCTGTTTGGAGTCTTGCACTAGCTTTGAATTCAACTCTAAATATGATTAACGATAATACAGTTAATAAGACTCTCTGTATAGGACCATTCACTCCATTACATAACAGGAGTTCTGGTACTGACTGTCTACTAAGATATAATTTATTGAACACTGAATTCACAGGAAAATCAGTAAGTTGATATTTAATTTGCCCTTTTTGGCAAGCCATACAACTATAACAACCATATGCAACATTATTTATCACCACAAAGGGCAATGTTACATTTACTAAAGGTGGAACTAGGAAGTACACATCATATACCTGTTACAGTATAGGAATGGTAGGTAAACAAATATACAAATATAGCATTGCACAAAGGTGAATATAATTGTTAATTATATGATTTCCTTGAATTTTTGATGGTGTTTTGTGTGTATCAATTGTTAACTATGGTATAATGCAAAGATATCACAAGGCCCATAACAACATTAAGTCTGCCTGGTAGTTTCACATGTATAAAATATTTAGTAATAATAATTAAGCTCATAATAATACTTTAGTTTAAGCCCCTATAAAACGTGACTATTAATGTATTTACTCACAGAGCACTCTATACTACACTGTAAAAAATGATTGGTTGATTTAACCATTATTGGTTATACAGGTTGCAATTAAAAACTTAATTTTGTTAGAAAAAGTAAACGTAATATTGTTTTCATTACTAATGTCCTACTGTTATGTATGTAAACTACATAACCACTAATTTCATAGTACATTAGTAATCAAAGTAGTATTAAGGTTACTTAATACTACTTTGGTTAACCATGCATTGTTAAATTAACTAATCATTTTACAGTGTATTGTTTAGGATTACTAACAGATATGCTACAGTCAATATAACCAGTAATGACATAGTCTATTTGACTATGAGAACAACTTCGCAGTTTGGCCAGGTAAATAATTACATAATGACTTTATTTAGTGAATATATTTAGTTGGACCCCCCCCCTCTGCCGCCTGATGGCTCTCCTATACAAGTCATTGTGTACTATTCAACTACACTAGTGGTTATTATGTACTTGTGGCCTCTCTTGGTATTATATTCTCAATTATTTGCTTCATTTTTACCATTTTATTTAGGAAAAGAAAGTATGTTTATGTTAATACTATAATTTTAACTATAAATTAATAATTATTTTATTTTGATAGAATTGTTCGTCTCACTAGCCCTAACCTCAACTATTTTATTATTATTGGAGTTTTTTGTCTATATAGCTCAACATTATTGCTATAGGTGTATCTGAAAGTGAAGCATTTTGGGAAGTTTCATGTTCAGTAAGCATCAATATCATGTAATGTACAATAAATTTCTCTACTATATATAACCACAGATGACTATTTGGGCACAGTGTGTGGGAGTCACTTTATTCTTTAGTCCAATTTTTAGTCAAAATGATGAGAATCTATTATATTTAGTAATCCTACCTCTAAAAAGAAAGTAAAACATCAATTATTGTTGAATTAAGTGATATAAATAGAAACAATCCCCCTTTGAACAGGTGCTAACAGACAAGCATCTATTAATAATAGTTCTTATCATTGTGTCTGTCATGATACTATTACTAGCCTTGGGACCGCTATTCCACAAACAAGACCTTGGTTCTTTCTATGTGGAAGATCTAGGATATCGTCCAAAAGAAAACGTGAGCAAATATATTATTATATCTAAATTGGTAGTGTCACATACATAGCCTTTAACTTATAAGTACAACTGTTTATTTAACCGAATCAATTTTCCCATTACAATTATAGGAAAAAGGAATTCTGGTTGAATATTATGGACTAAACTGTTATTCGCAAGTTTTCTTTTATTTGGATAATTGTTATTATTATTTATCTGGGAGTCCTTGAGTTGATAGCTGTAATATTGGCAATTAAAACTCGTAATGTTACAATAAAGGCAATAAATGACTCAAAAGATGTAATTGATATTGTCTTCATTGTGGCATTCGCTTTCTGTTGCTATGCTTGTCTTCTCATACCTCCTTCAAGACTACAGTAATATTGGAGATGGTCTTTATATGGCAGCATTACTGTCATCAACAACTGGCACTATAACTTTGACATTTATTCCAAAGGTACATAAAAATTATATATATTATTATAGTTGTCTTTTGTTTAGATGAGGTCTCTATACAAAGACCCCAGATGGCAAGAATGTATTTGAAGAGAAAGAACATATTGAGTTAAAAGTCAAAGGAATAGTCATGCCAAAATAACGTGAATCAAGAAAGTAGTGTATGTATATTTCTATTAAACTGTACAGTTTTATTGTATCTTTCTTTAGATTCAAAGTAATGCATCAAATGACTCCATTGGGCAAAAGCAACAAGTCCTAAACCACACCTACATACTACACTTCCATTAAATAATACAGTACACACACACTGAAAATATAATTACACCTTCTCTATAACAATCCTTTTATAAAACAAATTTTTTGGTTGTAGTTTAATGTTATATTAACTTTTTACAATTTTCTAAGTTCCTTAATTGTATGAAAGTATACTAAAAAGTATTGGTCATTTCAATTGTTGTCTTTGTTACAATAGTTTCATTAATATGGCCCAATACTGAGTTACCACGTACAAATATATCACTGTAAAAATAGCTAGGTTGATTTTACTAATCTATGGTTGTTTTCATTACATAATTATAATAAATGATAAAATACTGAGAAGTTTAATAAACACACTCTGTTTTTATTACTAATGTACTGATGACAATTATTTACTTGATTGTCAGAGTTATGAGATTCCATATAACATCTCATTAGACAATATACCTTAATACCTATGGTTTATTTCCTTCTATATGTTTGCACTATAATAACAAGGAAGGGTGGGCATATGTTGCTTGCTCTTAATAGGGAAATCTGTTGTTTACTTCTGTATACATCATTATTATCAGTAATTATAGTAACTGTAGTAATTAGTAAGTAAAAGCGTGGTCTTTACTTCTCAGTATCTCATTACTATTTGCAACAAAAATGAAAATTGATTGGGTTAAATCAAAACAATCAATTTTTACATTGTATAGTCTAACTCAATATGTATAAAGCCCACTAGCAGTTAGCTTAATAGATATTGGGTTACATGGTATGATGAAACTATGGTAACAAAGACTGGTGCCTCAGTTGAAACAAAATGGCTTATAACATAAATCTTACATATTTCAGTTTACTTCTACAATATAAGCTAAATAAATTATTGCAATACTTTCTTTTCAGGCTCAAGTGACTTTAACACGTCTAAGATATTCATTTTATTATGAAAAATATAGAATTACTGAGGTGCTTACTTTAAATACGATAATAAAATTACACATACGGTTAATAAAAATTCAAAGAATTCTTACAAAAGCTCGAGCCTGCATATTTTTAACGGTTGTTAGGCCTATACGGATTGAGCACTTTTGAGTTCTTGCTTTAGATTAATCTCTATTACTGCTGTGAATTCTCTTTGGAGCTCATGTTGTGGATGCTATCATGAATTTCCATAGACTTTGCTTCTCTGTCTTTGCAGTCTGTCTAATAACGATTCTCCATCGGTTGAGTGTACATCAGGTAACTTCAAGTTATTATGGTTACGTATAAAATATTATCAATTGTTAAATCACAGTTAATTGATCCAGCTCCAGCTACAGTCAAACTCTTCCTCTGAGGTACTGTTTAGTTTTTGGATGCCTATTCTTCAAATCCAAATATTGTACCTGTATGGGGAAATTAATGTCACAGAACTAGTTTTCAGCTATTCCTGATGGTCATTCCCAGAATGCTACTGGACTAGTCGTGTTAGCCCAACAAACTATTCAATGGAAACAGATATATGTGCCATTTTGTTGTACGCAAAAAAAATGGTCATCCCAGCCAATTTCAAGTAATATGGGGCTTACCTCTAATGTGGAATAGTAAGGTAATTGAATAATTATTACTATACATACCATTTATATCCTACATGAATAATTCTTTTTCATGTTTTAGTAGCTTATAAAATCAGTAAATCCTATTTCAATATATAGGGAATGAGAATTCTCACACTACTAACATTAACATTACATTAAGCTCTCTAACACTTGCAAAATTGATAACTTCAGGCAAAAACCAAACCAAAGCTATGAACATAGTTACAAGTATTGTATCCCATATGACAATGTACCCAGTAGTGAGAGCTCATGTTACACATAATGTTTTTACTAACAATTGCTATAGTAACCACTAAGAAGACAAAAACATATAGTCTTTCTAGCTACTTTGCTTCAAAAACTTTAGACAAGGTATTGATTATATGTTTATATAGTCAATGAAAAAAAATGGTTTATAAAATTTTTAAAATGTAAGGATAGCTATGAATGGAGGTTTAACACTTCAATAAATATTATAGTATCTTCCTACTGTAATTAGTATACTCAGTTACACATGTGATGGATGTGACTAACATAAAACTACACAAGAAAAGGAATGTTTACAATTTTTTTTAACTACATGCATATCTTGTTGTGTGATAGCATTGGTCAGGCCCTCTTTTGCTATATACTCTCCTATAGTCTAGCTCCCATTACATGAAAAATGCTCTGCACATTTTTATTCTCTCTTTCTCTCCCCTAATAGGCCCCACCCCCCCTATGAAATATTCAATATTACCATTTCAAAATCTGTTGTTTCAAATACGGAATATTCTTTTGTTTGCACGTTGTAGTGTAGACTGTTTGCTACTATATGTACTTCAAATCAGTAACCATTGAATGGTTTCATAATGAAGACCACGCCCTCCTTCAGCCATTTTTAATACCTCAACAAGTGTTTTCAATTCCAGCTGGTAATGGTATAGTATCTTCATCAACAATTACTACTAAAGGCAATGCTATTGTGGCACATGCTGTTTGTTTAATTGTAGAGCAAAGCGAAAACTAGTGACACATCTTATAGCCAGTCATTAAATACAAGAGAGCTTAGCGTGTTAACAGTGAGTAAATTTCATCATCAGTTATAATCTAATAGTTAACTTAATATGCAAATGTGTTGATTATATTACCTCATTTTCTAATTCTGTAGTGCCAGATTTCTCAAGTAGTAGTAATTGGTAGTACATTTGACATTGGTACTAATGCCACTTTGTCATGTGCAGCAACTCCTCCACCTAGTGTGACAAATATACAGTACACTTACCAATGGCAGTGTTACTGGTGGAAATTCAATATCTGGGGCTACAAGTACCAACTTATGTTATTACCAGTGCCACTTGTAACTAATGCAGGGAGGCTATACATGCCCAAAGTTACATCAAAGTTCACTGGGCCAAATAAAAGTTATGTCACAACACCATCAACCTCAGTCTGTTGTAGGTCCCCTAACAGTAGAATCAGTAAGTGACTTTTTCATTATGACAATACTGGTCTTGTGATTTGTATTTATATTAAAATTAATGTACTATTAATTATATTAGCGTTAAAACTGTAGTAACATTTGATCATTTATAAAATGCTTTGAAGATTTACTATCATTTCAAAATAGACTTCAACCACTAATTGTCCAAGTGCCCCATGTAGAAGCATATGCAGGTTCTAATGCAGATCTTATTTGCAATGCAACACTGCCTCTTGAATTACACCGTCTCTTTTTACATTCACTTATACCTGCTTGATAAGTCAAATAACACAATATCAGGAGCCACTACATCAACTTTAACAGTGTCTGAGTGTCTTTAACTAATGGTGGATCTACACATGTAATGTCACTGCTCGATATAATTGTGCCAATGCTCAGCATGTTAATGATCAAAAATTAACATCATCAGGTCTGGAGTACTCTTTGTGAAAGGTACATGTAATAACTATTTTATTAATTGATTTTTTATACTGATTTGTTTGTTTTATAGCCTCAATCAAAGTTGTTAATGAATAATATTACAAGTTTCCTTTTGGACAAAGTGGATCATTTGTATTGCAATGTTACTTTACAAGAACTTGCAAATTTCTGTTGAAGTTGCTTTACTGAATGGTAGCAATACGTTACAAAAGTGACAATATTACTGCCACCAATAATATTCTACTACATCATTCACAAAAACATTTGTAGTAGACAATGTAATGTGTCTAGAGCTGGTGATATGTTTGTCATGTCCAATCAGTTCAGTACAACAATACCTTAATTAAGTTTTTGGATAATTTTGATGTTAATCAGCGACACTGCCAGGCTCAATGTGAAAGTATGTTATGATTTATAATGTTTATAATTAATAATATTTTAATACTCTGTAGTTGCTGCTCCATCTTTGACAATGGAAGATGTTGTTGGGACTGTTGGATCAAATACAATTCTTCAATGTCGTATTGAATCAGTTCAAACCAATGTCATCAGTTAGTGTTCAATGGGCTAAAGATGGAGCTGTTTTAACTACAAACCAAGCAGTTTTAAAATGCTTGACAAACTTTTTGTATCTAATTATACCATTGTAAATACTAATGCTACTGATGCTGGAGACTACAAAGTGTACAACAATATCAATAACATATTCAAAATCAATATATTGTATCTGATAATTCAATGGTTACTAATCATGTTGAAGTTCACAGTAAGTGTAATGCTTTTATTTAATGTTCTATTGTTTGTCTTTCATAGTCCGATCCACCAGATATTGTTGTACAAGGTGTTCCTATTGATCTTGGTAAGATGGAGCTCGTCAATGTATTGTGACTCCAAAAGTATCAGCAACACAATTGATATTGAATGGACATTTGGAAGTGAATTACTAGTTGAAAAAACCTTTAATAGTACAATGGGTAGTTATAATTTGATGTACCCAATTACTTCTGCAACAATTAGTAATGCAGGACTATACAAAATGTGCAGTTGTAAATATTACTTACGTGAATTCCATTTATCTCACTACCAGTAAAATCTCTGTCACTCTATATCACAGGTAAGTGAATTATACTCTAACAATTAATCTCTTTCTGTATTTATAGTTGATCCACCTACTTGACTGTAAACAACCTCATAAAGCAGATTGGATCAGATGTCGATATGACATGGTAATATTATTACAACTCAAACCTGCATCTTCTCTGACTGTTTAATGGAGAAAGGATTCGAAACATTTTGGATACGAAAACCATTGGAGCTAGTCTTCTACAAACTTTACTGATATACTTAATTTAGAAGACTGTTAGTGAACTGATGGTGGAGATTATGGAATGTGAAGTATCCAACATAGTGTATACAAATACCTACTTAACATCAACAGTGTGGCAGTAAAACAGCCAATCTGACAATAAAGAGTGAGTTACTTTCATCATTAATGATAATAGCTATATGTTTTTTTCATATTTTTAGTTCCTGTTCCAACTGTAGCAGTTGATGTATACGGATCCACAAAAATCGCAACATCTGAAATTGTTATATCTTGTATTGTTGTTATAAACAAACTACTTCTTCATTTGTAATATCATGGACAAAAGATAACAATGCTTTAAACTGATGGAAGGTCTCTAATTGGGCAGAAAATCTAGTACCGAGTTTATCGCTTTTTATAGTATCAATTCATCTAGTTTATCAGATAGTGGTGGTGTACAAGTGTCAAGTGGGTTTAGTGATGTATAGCACGCATATCTTACTTCTGACCCGTCCAGTGACGAAAGGAACATTGTAGTTATAGTAAGTTGTCATGACAACATTTATTATTTGATTTTTTTTTTAATTAGATAATCCCGAATCAACAGTCCCCACCTGGGATATATTTATTACAGCTTTCTAATGCTGGACTTAAGTTTTGGTGGAATGATACAACTAATGCTTATGGCTATAAGTTGAATGAGTACCATTTGTGTCAAAATACCTTCGATCGCATAACGTTGCTCCAAACATGCCTTGGTGTTGATTTACTAAATATAGAAAGAACTCCACCAAATGATTTCAGCATTTATTCAGTTCAAACATGTAATAGTGCTCAGGTTTGTAGCTCTGATGGTCTCGCTCGTCAACCAAAAAATCTTATCGCTTTTAACTTTAGTGACCAATGTAAGTCATTTTACTGTACACTTTATGAATGCACTGGTCATCTTCTGTTTAGTCGTATTTATAGTGAGATTATAATTGGTCTCTTTTGCAGAATATATATATATATATAATATCACTATAAAAACAAATCAATTGATTTAAACACATCTGTGTGGTCAGTTAGGTTGTATACAATACTGAAATAGTAAACATCCACTGACACTGCTGTCATTGCTAAAATATCCTATTTGATGTTGTTTGTTCAGCAATCAAGCCTCTATTTAACATCTCATTAATTTAAACAAAACAATTGTGTGGATGCTAAGTCATTGTGTGAGGCTGTCACTATGGAATTTATGATAGCACAACTCTAGATATATCACACATGTCCATTTTGAGAAGTTCTTTATTTAACTACATTAATTATGGAATTCCATAGTAATTACTAATCAAAACAGTATTATATTGTTAATACTTTTCAATGAGAGTTATTAGAATGTATGCAATCCATGTGACTATTGTGATCTGTCAAAACAACCTATCTAATTTAGTGTATATTATATTTTTTGTTATGTCCTATTTATAGCAACACTTCCTAGTAGTCAACCTACAAAGCTGGATCCCTGGATACAATAAGTCCACGTCTTGTAACTCAATGTAGAGGTTTAGTTTGTTGGGTATTTATAGGTTCAACTGGTGATTATAAAGAAGTTACCAACTACAATTTACCATCTTTTTTTGACCCAAACATCACTTGAAACACACCAATTACTCTTTCAGGATCAGACTAGATGATATAAAGGTCTTCTTTGATAATCCGAATGTGGAGTGGATACGTATAATAGAAAAATGTCCTATAAAGGTCATGTTTAAATGACATAGTATTTAACATTGGATATCAGGAGGATACTATCATGCGAGCGGACCCCAAGGTACATGAGTATATTATAGTTACATTGTATTAATCACTATTATTAGTTGCACCAGAGCCAATACCCAGTCCATGTACTATTGATTCGTCTGGAAATTACAACCCCAATATTAGCAAGTACAACGAAGGCAGTGATCATGAACGTCTATACCACCAGTTATCAGGACATCCGTAATACACCTCCACCTTTACATCTACTACACAAAGTATTATTATACAAGGACCAACAAATGAACCTGCATCAGGACTTAGTAAGTGTAATTATTAATAGTTATATATAATTGTTTACTTTATTGTAGGTACACCGATGATAGCACTGATTGTTGCGGTTTCTATATTTGTTTCTTATGATATTTATTGTGTGTTTGTTAATATCCGTTCTTTGTCTTAGAAGAAGATAAAATTGTTCTACCCTTTTCTGTGTCGAGTGCTAACTAACAATATTAAAGAAAAAGTGTGCTTTTCAATATTATTTTATTAGTATTTTATTTAATAATTATGCATTGTGTGTACAGTAAACTAATAATAATAATATTGTTTGGTTTTGTTAACTTTACCTCATTTAACTTTTTTATTCACATCATTACAATCTATGTAGTGACATGTTATCAGTGATATAAGATGAAAGGAAACATGTTATCATTTAAAATGAGTCAAAGTTGGATAATGATAGATATATATTGACAGTTTTAAGATATTGAATGCTTATATAATCACATGAAGTGATCAGACTGCTTAAAAAAATCATAACCTTTTAATTCTTTGGGTAAGAAATAATCAGTCTCATCACTGCTATCAACTTTGTTTCCATAACCTAATTTTCTTCATTAAATGAGTGGGGGCATTCCTAAGATGAAGAGGGACAGGTGGGTGTGGTCCTTTATACTTCTCAACACATGACTTAGCAGACATGTATGCATTACAAGCAACTCTTGACTTAGTAGCTTTTGCCATATATACAACAGCTTGTGACAGAATTATACTAACAAAGAGAAAGAATATATAACATAAAATACAATGATAATGTATGTGACTATATATATACAAAAGCTTGGTAATTGTCCTGTAATTGTTATGAACATGCTAATATATATAAGCAACAGTTGAGTTTAGAAAATGGAAAAACAGAGAGAATGTAAATAGTAGAAGTCAAAAAAAGCTAGCTAGACTAAACACTTAAAAGCTTAATGTTTATAATGTTCAAACAACCACACCCATTGTCATACTAAAGGCTAATTAATTTTAACATGATAAATGAAATATGTTATTAAATTTTTATTTGTTGGGTTTAATGTGTTACATACAAAATACTAGTCAGAAAGATGTTATCAAAAGGTATTAAACTATTTTGCGAAATTTTAGTAACTAAGGAATGTTGTCATGGGATTTTGTAAATAATGTTTGTTTCCATGAAGTGTTTTTAATACTTGAGTAGCTTTTTAGTATGTAAGTTACAAATTATACAATATTGACAAATTTGGCAAATCAAAATATATTCCATCAATTACTATTGATTGCATCCACTACAAATGAGCAATTCCTTTGCCAGGAAAAACGGCTTATAAAGAAGTTACTATCTAGGACTATTACATATCCAAACGTGACAATTTTCTATAAAGTATATATAAGTATTTTGCTATGAAAAACTTAGTAATATTTCCACGTACATGAGTAAATGAATCAACAGTAAAGTGCAATCATTATAACATTATTACCTCACATTCAGGCATGCCTATAGCATGGCAAGCATGAAAAGGTAGCCACTGCTAAACCACAATGCATTAGGATCAGCCAAACCTATGTAAAATTTAAACACCAATTAAAGTATTATAAGTACTTTCTTACCTACATCTTCACTGGCAAATACAATTACTCTTCTGGCTATATATAGGTGGATCTTCTCCAGCTACTAGCATCTAGCTAACCAATATAAAGCAGCATTTTCATCACTACCCTCTCATAGACGTGATCAAAGCAGATATACAATTATAACGTTCGTCCTTATTATAAAGCAAATGTGATCGCTGTAGACTTTCCTTAATATCATCAATTTCAATGATGTTAATTTGATGTAACATGTTGACTGTCTGAGGTACAATGTTCACTACTCTCGCATTCTCCCTCTGTTTGAGCAGGACCTGAATTAAATGACGACTCAGCTTTTCTTGGCTTGTGCAGCTAACTGGAGGCCATTTAAGGCTATTCTTGCATCACCATCCTGAGAACTGGGCAAGAAATGAAAGTGCTTCAGTGTTAATAGCCAAACTTGAAGGATGTAACAAACTATAAAATATTAAAATACTATTAATGAAGAGATTATTGTAGCACATTGATAGCATACTAAAATCAGTGGTTTACTTATAATATTCACCTTTTATCACCTGTATATTCAACTACTTCAATTTGTAATAAAGCTCTTCTCAATATACTCTCTATATCACTGACAGATAGTTTAGTTAATACGATGACACGACATCTGCTTAAAAGTGCAGAGTTCACTTGAAAAGAAGGATTCTCTGTTGTGGCTCCTAATAAAACAATTGTTCCATCTCAACATGAGGTAGAAATGAGTCCTAAAATTAAGTATGATATGTTAACAGTACTTCATCTTAAGTTTTTCCCCAAACAAAAATAGAATAAAAAGTAAATTAAAAGCTCTATTTATACTAAATAGAGCTCTTATTTTTACTATTTTATTAATTAAGCCACTAATGAAGATAGTCACTCTGAATATTGATACATTTGGCGTTAATATTTTATTTTGATGAAAAACTTTTAATACGAGTACTGTCAACGTATTCTACCCAAACACCGATGTCGCTTTCTTAGAGTATTATAAATACATTCTTAGACAACTAAGTCCATAATAAGTCGACTAGTTTCAAATTACACTAACAACCACACTACATTCATAGTAGTCCAAATATTCTTTGATGATAAAAATTATATATATAATATACCTGTTGTAGTTTATTGAAGCGATGAATCTCATCAATAAATAATAATGTTCCTCTTTTAAACATAATTTTCTCATTTTTAGCCACTTTAACTGCTTCCTTTACATCAGCTACACCGCTAGTAGTGGCTGATAATTGTACAAATCTCATCTTGTGCTTCTCTTTGGCCAATTGGGGCTATGATTCGAGCAAGAGTAGTCTTGAATTTAAGAAGAAAAAGAATAAAAAACCAAATGGTTATTAGTTCATTCCCAGACCTGTAGAGAAAGGTACTGAAGTCTGGGAATGAGACTAAACAGTACGTAACTTACCTTTCCACATCCTGGAGGTCCCCAAATATAACGACGGTATGTTACCATCTCAAAAGTTTTCCCGTAAAATACTTTCTTTTCCGATCACTTTCTCTTGTCCAACATAGTCCTCTATTAGTTTGGGTCTCATTACATCAGCTAATGGAACTGATGGCTTAGTAATATCATAACTCTTTTGTGATGATGTAATCAGCTTGCACTGCTACTACCACCTACTATCGCTACCTAAGAAATGTTGATTGCTTTGAATTTGGAGTCAATTTTAAATGTTTAGTGTCCTTTGCTCTATCTTTATCTAAGCCAACATTGAGGGTCTCTTTTCTTGTTGGTGTAGTATTTAAAGCAATTTGTCCCAGTTAATATGGGAGTTGTTGTGTCTTTAGTACCTTCTTGCGCTAGTGTCAGAGTTAAGGCACATGATCGACATGACTTCTATTCGATCTAAACCAAAGAATTGGAACAGATTGGACATTGTACTGGATGTGGAATCCCGCCATATACTTCCCAGCAAAATGGGCGTGGTAATGGTTAGTTAGTTAGTTATTAATGATAAAGAAGGTTATATAAGTTAACAAATTTAAACAAAAGATTAATAATATCAGCAAACAGTAACCAGTTACATTACTGTGTGTTTCAAATGTATGGAGACAGTACAAATAAAACTACTAGTTTACAACACACAAAAGAATTCACAATAAAACTAACAACTACATTTCTCTTTGCCACCTCCACTTGTCCTTGCTGTGTTACCCTCCTCACAGAAGCATTACCATACTGGTATTCCAGAACCAACTCGATCAGGATCTAGTTCACCTACAATAAAATAAATTAGTAAAAATGTTCAGTATAACACATCTCAGTATAGTTATAATAGTGGTAGGCAATGACCATATATGACATGTATAGTACATGTACATGTATATGTATAGTTCTGCTGGAAGTTACCTCATCAATCTTTGTTAGTATGGATCTAGTACATTTTTGAAACACTTCCTCTACATTTCTCCAGTTAATGCACTGGTCTCAAGAAATGCTAACCTCTAAATAGAAAACAAAGTAATGGACCATGAATGTTATTTATTGTATAGTAGCCAATATATGTACCATTACCTCACATTATAAAAACTTTAAGCAACTAGACTTAAGTATGCCATTATTACAGGTTTTGTCATTTACCCATTTTGTAGAGTGCCTAGCTTATTATAAGTTTGGTGGTTAAAAAGAAATCTCTATTAATAGAACAATAAAACAAACCCATTCTTACATTCCTGTCTCTTACAGTCTAATCAGTACTAGAATTGAATCTATGTGGATTTACTACATATCTAGAGATTTGAGCATTAAAGACTGAGTTTCTATCTATAATAATAGGATACATTTAACCTGTTATAGTAGGGCAATATCACAATGGGATATCTCCTAGGTTAACATGCTTTAAAAACTATTTACTTAACAAACCACTACAATATTTACATTAAAAATGTGTTTATCTGTTTTTAATATAGAACCATATACAGATAGAATTAAATTTGTTTTTGATATTCACTATTATACACCACTTCAGTCTGTCTTCATATAGCTTTAAAATTGCTATTAATTCATTTTATATGAACATTACACAATATACCATGGTGATATACATCTGTAGTAATATTGTAATCATGTGATCATGTAAGCTATGTAAAAATTATGATAGCAACAATAGTATTACACTTAAGAGACAAATGATAATGCAACATAACATAATATATTTAAATAATTTGTTTTAAATTAAGTTTGGTTTCTTACTAATTTTCAATATTCGTAGCCCTTATAGACGGTGGTCTACTAAAACCTTCTATAAAGTGGAAGACATCTTAACATTCTCAATCTCAAGTCTAACAAACCTTACATGAATATGTAATAAATATATAAAAAGATTTTATAAAGAGCAAAACACTTGCAAAAGAACTACACAAAGCTTTAATAAGACTCGTATTGAGCTATGAGCCACCAACCACATAATTATATATTCATAAACCATTCAAAACAGAGTATACTGTGATCTCCGTTAGTCATACTATTTGATAATACATTTCTTACCATTTTCTTGTGCAAATCTGCTGGCTTCCATAAAAAGTGGACCTCTCTCTCACTCTCTAACGTCTTTTTTATTACCCACTAACACAATGACAATATTAGGACTGGCTAAAAGTACGAGCATCAGTTAACCAGTTTGTGAGAGCATTGTAGGGTCTCACGACTAGAAAATGAAAGATAGTTATAAAATGTCAAGATACTTTATTGAGGAGTAAACAAAAAGTGCTTTAAAGAATAAGAACAGTGATCCAATGAGAAACTTGTAAGCCATTAGAAATATTAAATATGTTTATAAAAAGCAGAGCAATAAAAGTGGGTATAATATATTACCTTATCAGCTTATCTTCACTAATATATGCATTTAAAATACAGGGAGAAGGGCTTAACGTTCTAATATCAAAACAAGTATCCTACTTTGTGCAGGACTCTAGTGATTTAGACGTCTTTATCTATTTGTTACATATATCTTCAAAATTAAGTCTAGGAAGATATGAAATTGTTAATCTCCTTTTCATGTAAACTTATCAATTCTGTCATACCTTGATATGTCGTAGACTAGCAGGGCTCCTGCAGCACCACGATAATAACTTCGAGTGACTGATCTAAATCTCTCCTGACCTGCTGTGTCCCCTACTTGGAGCTTCACTGATTTACCAGATAAATTCACCACTTTTGAGCCAAATTCAACCCCAATTGTGTGATTAGAATCTTGCTTAACTGGAGAGAGAGAGATCATAGTTATAAATTATATATAAGTTATGAGTTACTTAAAATATGTCTGGAACATTCCATCATACTGAAGAAGGCAAACAATTATACTAACACTCAAAACTTGTTACTAATGACATTTACAGCAGTACAAAACCACAAAATGAAGTCTATATTTATATACAGACTATATATAATATACACACTATATATAATATACACACTATATATAATATACACACTATATATTATATACCAGACTATATATAATATACACACTATATATAATATACACATTTATATGTACCACTAGAAGTATATATTGAGTCCATGGAAGATTACCGCAGGAAATACACTATCCTTAAAAGCACTATAGGCAATTATGTGATTATATGATTAAGTCTATTGAAAATAATTAGGGAAATTGTTAAGCATTTTAATATACGTCTTTTATAATGTAGCCATTTTATTAGTTCAATTTATAATATGGTAATCAATTAATTATAATATTACAGTTGTTTTTAAAGACCTACAAATATCTTCCATAACTCATCCCCCCTATCACACCCAATATAACAATGGCTTCATCAAGATATACCATTAACCAAAGATAAACATTGTTTTTAATAACAAAACTTGTATATAAATATTACATATTGTAAAGTCAATGAAGATATAACTTACTTACAGATAGTCAAAAGAATGTCTAACAATGAATGCTTTCAGATTGAATCATTTATTATACATATAAAAAGATTTGGAAACTCCACCTCTAGTCTCATTCCCAGACATACCTAGTCTCGTTCCCAGATATGCCAGATGGAAAGTATTTGGGAATGAGATTACTTTGCTTCTTATTATCACATCATATTATTATAATACACAATGATCATCAATTTTATACTAACACTTACACTTATGTTCAATAAACTGATGGAGAAGACAAGACTTCCCTACACCAGCATTACCAATTACTAAAAACTTGAACAAATAAATCTAAGAGATGGAAAAGCAACATCCTCAAATAATATTGCATACTGATAACTATACGTATATATAGAAAATAACAAAGTAGAATTAAAGCTAACCATATGATTCAGACATACTGCATTAGAATAGTGAGAGAAATACACACTGTAAAAAACTGTTGCTCCACCCACCTGCTGTCATATGATTATCACGTGACGAGTAAAAGCTCACATGATATTACATGCTGCAGGGAAGAATAGCCCATAAAATTTGAATTCTTTCTCGACTTGTTTAGCATCAGTCTGTTCTAAAAGAAAAATAAGTCCTGTCGGCATCTTTATTAACAAGTATCGTCTTGGAATAATCTATATTACAATATTTAGCGAATATTTCGGTTTCTAATTAAAGATATGAGCGTTCAAGAAGTAAGACAAAGACATCGTACTCCAGAACGTTCTGGTAAGTTATTATATGGACTAATTATTGTTTGCAGCTGTTTTCAATGTTTGTGCTTAAACAAACTTCACTTAAATAAGTAGTCTATAGTAAAGTGCTGTTAATTTGGTTAGCACTTTAAGTGTATGTGGTTGGGTGATAATGAATTATTAATGAAGTATCAGTTAGCGCTCTTTGCAACAATCACTCTTCAAATTGTTGTGATAATGATAATACGATAATTAGAGTTAGGAATGAAGTACCTCAAGTCTACAAAATATTTTCGTATACTAATTTTAACAAATTTTCTGAGTACTTTATAATTGCCACATACTGAAACTTTATTTCACCAACAAAATTAATTTAAATGGGAGTGACTTGGACAAATCTTTAATACAAGTTAAATCTAATGTTTTTTAAAATTGCTAAATTTAGTAAATACAATTAATAGTAGTATAAAATAGGATGCCTTATGGTAATCCTGATAGCTTGAGGGAAGAATAGTTTGTTTGTAAGACTTGTGAAGGAAATTGGAATAATGAAAGTTGTTTTAGTGGTACTTTCATTAAGCTATCATTAGAAGGAAGGTATTGTTGAGTTGAGTCACATGTGATAGTGTTTATAATCCAATATGTGTACTTGTGAAATAAAGAATACACATTATATTAGGCCAATAACTATGTAATAGTTAAAACAACTAAATGATGATCATGATCTGCTGATGATTTTTTTTTGTATTGCATTGTTGACATATATCAGTTTAGTGATATTTGAAAGACACTTAACACTTCTGTATTATCAGATTATCGGATTATATTGCTTTAGTAATATGACTTGTAATGTTTTTCATAGTTTAATTTAGGAAATCTATATAATGGCTAGGTAAACTAGAAGTTGACAAGAGGTATTAAGAAGTATTTTTAAGTACAAATTACTCCCTAATTTGTACAAACTAAAGCATTATTTTCTTTGTTTCATTAGATCTCTCAGATGATTCTGAAAGACCACGACCTCTTGAGATTGTCATCTCTAAACCTGAACACAAGTTTGAGCTCAACCTTGAGAATTTGGAGAAGATATTATGTAGAGATGAAATATATTAATAAACCTTTTTTGTTGTTGTTGTATCTGTGGCTGGTTGCATTTAGAAAAGGCAAATCATTTGTTTTGGACTTCTTTCTAAGATACCTCAACGCTAAGGTCCTTAAAATAATATACATTTTGTCAACACTGTTTAGTTAATATTTATTTCTTTACTACTACATGTAATGATAGTCAGTTATGTGAACAACACTGTATTTAGTGGTTTGGTTTATGTGTGTAGAGTTCTCTACTAAAGTAGTCATCTTATGTTCACATTTCTATCATAGACACTTCCCTTTGCTCCATTAATAAGTGCCTGTGGCCTTTGATATATATATTAGAGAAGTGTGTATGTTTCTATAACATATGGTTGTGTTTATTTTTGAACTAAGTAATGTTCATCCTACTTGAATAATACACACATATATTTTGGGCGATACCAATTCTATTTGTACATCTATCAAGAAGATGGTGTAAAGGTGTGACAGGTTATTGAGCCATTCCTTAGTATGATGCATTGTTTTTAGACAGGTGTTTGATGCTGTTTGTGTGCTTTTGTATAAATTCAAATTTGCACTTATTTATAATAGTGTTTGAGTTCTTAATAATGATGTACAGTATACTAGTATAATAATCCTGACTGTATTTGTTCCCTTTTTTTTCCTTACAACTACATCTTACTAACTGGATTGAATTTTTCTTTTTTTTGGTTGTTTTAGAACAAAACAGATGATAATTGGCTTGGTAGCAATGATGAACCTCTCACTGGGTTTTCTTGGAGAGGAGGAGTGGAGAGACATACCCACTGGAATTATTATGTGGAGTGAACCCTTTATAATGAAGTTACCTTCTGGGAAACAGGTACAATCTATACCTGTAGCATATAAATTACACTTTACTGTAATAACAATTCATGGAATACTATAGTGGTTAGTGTACATGTATGTAATCAATCTTTGAAAAGGTTTCAATGGAGTAATCTAAGTATTGTTGGGATGAACATGCCAAGTAAGTTTTGATCTGTTGTACCTTCTACTCTCCTCAGCTGACATTTTATATTGCAATCTGGTCTGCTTTTCAAACAGTGTCTTTTCTAAACAGTTGCTTCAACCACCAGCAGCTGTCTTGTTACTTCCTGGGAATTTTGATCTGGTCGTTGAGGACCAGGAGTATTTGTTTTCTGTAGCAAATTAGTAGTTAACAGACTTGACTACCATTGACCAGCTTTAATGTCAATTGACAGATTGTGTGGAAATTTACTAAACAATAAAATACCATAATAAACTCTAATATCTATAGATTGAGTCTGTGTGTTGATTCTAGACAACTTCTATAACAACTTTGAAAATGTGCCACTTTTATTTTGTACTAGGTTTGCAATATACCTAGTGGATACTCAATGGAGCATTTTGATAACCAATCTACTGTTAAAGACTGTGCTATACCATTTTTTGCACTAAGTACAATGATCTCATCTATGCAAGTAAGATCTATATATGTGTAATTTATAGCAAGCATTTATTTCAGTTATTAAACTAAGTTATATACAGCCATAATACTGGTGCTTTGTGTATTGTATTTTAAAGTACATGACTTCTCTAACATATATCATAATATCTCAATGTTATTTTCTCTTCTTTAGGTTTATAACTTGTCAATGATGATTCATGAAAATGATCTTCACCATCTTCATGTAATACATACATTTAGTAAATATTTATTATTTACATAATATACACTGTGTATTAAGTGATCTTTCTCTTAAACTAGTTATTCACAGAATATGGGAAGATTGGCATTAGATGAGAGTGACTTTAAAAACCATTTCAGGTAACTACTATATCATTACTTTAATTGTTAGTGCCGACCATTTTTTCTGCTTGTTTAATACTACTGTACTAAATAATAGCAATAATTTTGGTGAATTAAAATTTATATGGACTATATACTAATATAATACTAATATTACCTCTTCACTATTAT
Organism: Gigantopelta aegis; assembly: GCF_016097555.1. Classification (NCBI taxonomy): domain Eukaryota; kingdom Metazoa; phylum Mollusca; class Gastropoda; order Neomphalida; family Peltospiridae; genus Gigantopelta; species Gigantopelta aegis. The sequence goes on from NW_024533363.1 coordinate 28,996, forward strand.
TTCATTCTTCCTCTAGTCATTGTGTTTCCTAGTACGAGACTGGAGCTACCCTTATGATCATCCTTATGGAGATGGTGGTGGAAGGGCTACCTTGAAACTGTACTAAGGTAAAGATTGAGTATCTAAAATTTGGAATACAATCAAAACCTGCTATATGAGATAAACAGTTTAACTACATATACTTTATCACTACCTCTTAATAGTTGAAGTAGTAATATACAAGCATTATGAGAATGGTGTTTTACTTTTATAATATTAAGTAACCTACATTATGTCTCCATTCCTTGACTTCATTGAATTCTAATTGAATTCCTGATATTTAATCAAAAACATTGTTAAGTTACATATAATCATTGTACATTATGTATTATAGAAGAAGGCACATTATAATGATTGCTATATGCTTATTTTGATATATAGCTTTCAGAATCTCAACACGAAGAGATCAAGTTAGTACGCAAACACATTCGCCTCTTGTTTTGACTCTGTCACTTGTTACCTTATGCCACATCCTGGTCTTAAAGTGGCCACCAATCCTCATTTTGATGGTAGATTAGGCAGGTAATATATACACACATTATACAATCTAATTTATTTTGATCACTTCCTACTGCTCTCCTTTAATTTCTAGATATTGAATAGTGAATTCAAACAATATTTATCAAAACTTGTCCCATTTCTGTTTGGCTCCTAAAAATTTAGTTCGAAAGAGACTCAATGGTAGTGATGTTACTGGAAAAGGCTTACTTGAATGTTTTAAAGTAAGTAGACTTGTACACAGCCACCTGTAATGCACACCAGTAGAGTCAGGATATTTTTAAAGAAGGGAGAGCTCCTTTAATTATTACACTAAGTATTGTGTTATTTTAGGCATATATCAAGATCTTTGAGAGTGATAAACTACCTGAACCCAAATCAATGTTACAAGCAAACAGCTGAAGCTAATAACCTTGCGGCTCAAGCATCTGCCTTTGATCTTTACAAGCAACAGAGAAATGGAAGAAGTGGGTGTGGCAATAATAAATACATTAAGTGTTTATCATACTTTGATTATACTTTATAGTACAGTAACAGTGTATAGTATAAATAATATTATTATACTCTGATCTTACATCATGTAATGATTTTTTTGTTTGTTTCTTTAGTATGTGGTGCTGACAAAACCCACTTAGCTCCTGAGAAACTCCAAGAGGAACATGAAGCGATTAGAATGACATGTTTGGAGCAGTTTTTTAACGTCCCCAAAAATGGCGGGGACATATTCAGTTCTGAATACATGCAAAAACACTTGAAATAATGATTGATGAAGCTTACGGAGAACTTCTTTAAACGCAACGAAAGCAAGCATTTAATGAATGCATATCGGACACCAGCTACGACACTGTTTGGGATTTATCAATGATCCTATCTTATATTTTATCAGATTATTCTTGATTTATTTGGGATCCAATCTCTCTCTCAGACAGCTGTCTTAGGGTTATATTTGCCATTACTACTAATTACTGTGTGGATCTATGTACGATGATAGTGGACCTTTGAGGGAAATAGGACAAATAATTGATAAGTTTTTTCAGTCAGTAATTTGGGAACAAAGTAATTACTTTAGTAATCTATAATAGTGTTTGTCCATATTGAAGTGTTTTTTTATTGAGTTTGTTATAATGTGTGTTGGGAGTAGTGTTCTGACTATAACAAATTTTGCTGCCACACCCACTCATGATATGAATTTTACTTTACTAATGTCAGTCTTTGTACTTGAACTGCAAAAACATGAGATGGCTTTAGTGTTTAATATCAATGGTGGTATGGTAATATTGCACAAAGTGACTGTCAAACCTTTTGTTTAAAAGAATAAAGTAATCTAATTTTAATTGTTCTTTTATTTGTTGTTATAGGCTAATACAACCTGTTTATTTGATATTATTAGAGAAAGCGTCTACAAAGAGTGATCAGTATAAGTGCTGCTACTAGTGAAAGAAAAAGAAATCAGAATAGCAATTTTTTAAACTAATATATACTAAAACTTTAATACATTGACTACAATTATTATTATATTACTATTAATATTATATCACATGTACTTGTTGTGATTTTTCATTTAAATTTGTTGTAGTTAATTAGAAATAATATATGGTTTGAAAAGACATTACTATGCTCTTTTATTGAATAATTATTATTCACATACATAAACCTTACGAATAACATGAAAGGTATAGAATGTTGGGACATTTCCTCATTGTTAAAATAAACAACTGAAAATTATTTTTTCAATTCATGGGCTTCATTATCAGTGACTATTGTTATTGTTAGTACATACCAGCTAGAACATATTGTCTCTTTTTGTTGTATATATCTATCTCAATGATGTATGTCTCATATATATTTTATATCAATTATATTATTTTAAAAAGTCAAGTACTAGTGTTTCCTAAATTAATTTAGTTTTAGTTGTTCAATTGCTTTTGTGAATATTTTAGTTGTACTAGAAATCAGTTCATAATAGTAAAGATCTTTTGGTTATCATTTTATAACCATAAATTGCGCAAAAAATTAGTCGCTTAAAAAATCTTTTAATCTTGTCCTTAAGAGACCACTAATGAGTATCAATGTTATACTAGTAAACTGATGTTAGATTTTGATAATATGCATGCTGCCATAAGAAATAAATGTTATTAAGAACAAATGTAGTTTACAATAATGGTTTATTGTGTAATCTAAAATTCATTTGTGTTACTGCGCACTAAATAATTGTTGGTATGCTTGTACTATTACAAAAACATTCAAAGAGAATTATTTATATTATGAGTAATTGACATGAATTTTGGATTTCAATAACATCCACTAATTTAAGCTACATAATAGTTGTCAAAATAAGAATGATTTAGTTTTTACTTTTAATTTGATTCAAATTTCTAAAATTTTTGTTGTAGTTTTATTTTATAAAAGTATTAAATTTACTTTTAGTTTTATTGACTAAAACAACAGTACTTTAAACATACACTGGAAACACAATAATTTTAAGATCAAGAAATAAACAAATATAGCTAGGTCTATTGTGTTCAAAATCTACTTTTAAAATAACAGTTGCAAAATTATTAGCATATTGTTTTCCATTTTCAAACTGTCTTGTTATTCTAACAGACTTCATGTTATACATCTTTACATGGGTTTGGAGGCAGATTTTCTCTCTATTCTCTATGTCATAACAGCTTAGAGCAAGTAATCCCTCCTTTTGCAATTCCCCCATAGCAATCACTATAGAAGTGAACAATCATAACTTATTAATGTATTATAAAACATGACATATGTCCATGTACAGACCTCCCATCAAGAATACGATAGTCAAAGGCACAAGCTACAAAAGTAGCCACTATATTATTGTACAATTACTACATTTTATTAGTTTAATTAAAGGATATAGTAAGGGCATAATTCTATTATTGAAATTCTGGAGTTGATATTATCTTATAATATATCTAAAGTTAGTATTATTCCTTTATAGTTAACGTTTACTACATCTCAATTAACTTGTTAGTATGTATATTATAACTATTGAATAACTAGGTTGTCTCACATGATGTTCCTTCCTATAAACCCTGTATTACATTGACATGTAAGCTACCTACATTGTTTATACAGGTAGCATTTTGATGGACAATTGTGGGCTTCAGTGTCACATTCATGGATATCTTAAACAGATATTGTAAAGAGTGTTGTAAGACATTTAGTATAACGAAAAATACTGAGATTTTTTTAATATTAAGGGACACTGAATAACTACCAGTACATGATGTTCCATTTCCTGTAAATCCTGTATTACATTGACATGTAAAACTACCTGCATTGTTTATACAGTATGCCATTTTGATGGCAATCATGACTTCCAGTGTTACATTCATGGATATCTATAAACAGATATATTTAAAGAATATCATAAAATGTTTTGTATGACAGTAAAATGCTAGATTTTTGTTAATATTGATGACTGCTGACATAACTAACCGTACATGATGTTCCATTTCCTGTAAATCCTGTATTACATTGACATGTAAACTACCTGCATTGGTTTATACAGGTAGCATTTTGATGGCAATCATGACTGCCAGTGTTACATTCATGATATCTATAAACAGATATATTTAAATAATATCATAAAATTTTTTGTATGAAGTAAAATGCTAGATTTTTGTTAATATTGATGACTGCTGATAACTAACCAGTACATGATGTTCCATTTTCCGTAAATCCCTATATTACATTGACACGTAAAACTACCTGCATTGTTATAACAGGTAGCATTTTGATGGCAATCATGACTTCCAGTGTTACATTCATGGATATCTATAAACAATATTGTAAAGAGTGTTGTAAGACATTTAGTACAACACAAAATACAAAATTTTTTTGTTAATATTAAGGATTACTGAATAACTAACCAGTACATGATGTTCCATTTCCTGTAAAATCCTGTATTACATTGACATGGTAAAACTACCTGCATTTTTATACAGGTAGCATTTTTGATGGCAAATCATGACTTCCAGTGTTACATTCATGGATATCTATAAACAGATATATTTAAAGAATATCATAAATGTTTTGTATGACGTAAAATGCTAGATTTTTGTTAATATTGATGACTGCTGATAACTAACCAGTACATGGATGTTCCATTTCCTGGTAAATCCTGTATTTACATTGACATGTAAAACTACCTGCATTGTTTATACAGGTAGCCTTTTGATGATGGCAATCATGACTTCCAGTGTTACATTCATGGATATCTTATAAACAGATATATTTAAAGAATATCATAAATGTTTTGTATGACAGTAAAATGCTAGATTTTTGTTAATATTGATGACTGCTTGATAACTAACCAGTACATGATTTTCCATTTCCTGTAAATCCTGTATTGACAACTTGACAATGTAAAACTACCTGCATTGTGTATACAGGTAGCATTTTGATGGCAATCATGACTTCCGTGTTACATTCATGGATATCTATAAACAGATATATTTAAAGAATATCATAAAATGTTTTGTATGACAGTAAAATGCTAGATTTTTGTTAATATTGATGACTGCTGAATAACTAACCAGTACATGATTTTGTCCATTTCCTGTAAATCCTTATTACATTGACATGTAGCAAACTACCTGCATTGTTTATACAGGTAGCATTTTTTGATGGCAATCATGACTTCCAGTGTTACATTCATGGATATCTATAAACAGATATATTTAAAGAATATCTAAAATGTTTTGTAATAACAATAAAATGCTAGACTTTTGTCAATATTGAGACTGCTAATCATAACCTGATGGTCCATTTCCTATAAATCCTGTATTACATTGACATGTAAAACTGGCCTACATTGTTCATACAGTAGCTTTTGATGATCAAACATGGTTTTATTAAGAATCCTGACAGACATTGACACGAACTGTTACCAACTCTTCATACATGTGCTAGAAATTTAATTACAACATGTGTCCACTTTTCCATTCATTGATATTTAATATTATTAGAAATACTATAACAATATTAACAGGTGGGACAATAGATGTTTAAATATTAGTAGTGTGTCCAAGAATGTCCAAAGAACTCACCTTCACAAATTGTCCCATTTCCAGTAAATCCTTGACTTACATACACAGTGTTATACCATTAATAATTTGACATGAAGCATTAGAAGTGACAGCCACCAACACATACAATGGCTATATAAAATTAAATGAGCCATGGTCATTACTTGTGCTAATTATATCAAATTCATTAATTAATTTGTACATCCTTCACTACTTCTTACAGAATCTTTTACATAATCAAATCTTTTAATCAAATTAAGAGTTGTCTTACAATCTATCAGCTAATGTATGAGTGGTGTTAACAAAACTGATATTCCATTATATATAAATATACATAATAAACTTGTATTGTGCCATATATTTTCTTGCTTGTAATAATCAACTCCATATTTTTAATTAATAAAAAACACACTTTTATACTAATGTTTAATTCATCCAATAATGACCAGATAACTTACTTACGCCATTACAAATTGTCCCGTTTCCCAGTAAATCCCTAATTACATACACATGTGTAGGTATCCTTAATGCTTTGACATGTAGCATCAGAGTGACAAGTATCAACACATCCACAGCTATATCAATAGACACATCATTTATTGCGTTATTCATTATTAAATGATCATTAATTGTGTTATTTATTTATAAATTATTAATTAATTTAATATACTGGCACTACTCTTACAGAATTCTTGTATACAATCAAAATATGCAAAAAATTAAGAGTTTGTCTTATGATCTATAACTAATGTATGAGTATGTTACTAATGCAAGGTAATAAGCATACTATTTATATAGTAGACTTCTAACACATTTCTTAGCAATCACATGTTTAGTATACAAATGTCACAATATTAGCTTTTTAAGTCTTAATAAACATATCTCATCTTTTATCAACCATATTCCTTATGACCATGACACGATTCCATGCATCATTATAAAATTTTAATTATTTCAACCTAGCTCTGTTAATGATTTAATTGCATTTGACAAAGAAATTACCAATTGTACTAAAGTAACGTATCCTATGAGATAAAGTATAACAAATTGGAGAGTATGTCAATATAGTCAACCATGTGATGGTACTATGAGCTTGTTGTGTGACTAACTACTTGGATGTTTAGTTTTAACAGCATCAATTTCATATTTTGTGGCTTGGGCAACAAATAGTACTACTGAATGTATATGTTCCTTTAAAATAGCACTACTGGTTTTGTTCATTCTGAATAGTATCTATAACTTGCTCATAGTTTTTAGTGGATAATAAACTACAATAAGCACTTCATTTTTTAGTTGACTTTCAGTTACACTTTTCATAAACACTGTTACATCAGTTATGAAGTCACTAACACATTGGTATGTTTTTTATCAAGGAAAAGGTTCTGCAATGTTTTGAACTGAATATGAAAAGGAGAAAGTCTTTGAATCAGTGTTTCTTTATATTTAATTATAAATCTTTAAAATGACATATTTTTTGTTCCTATAAGTTTCATTGATCTACATCTATATTTAGACTAATAATTCATTTTATTATCATGTGTAAAGACTTGTACACCCTTACCCACTAATATAGCAAGTATATAAACATTCTTGTTATAAACAAAGTAATAGCTATTATATACAATAGATATTAATATAGGTTTAACTTCCATGAAATCAATTTCCATGAGAACCACCTGAAGTAAAGTAATGCATGCATCCCCCAATTTAAAAATTTGAAAATACTATTTGATTAGGCACAGTGTCCATTCCTATAATTTCACACTGGAAATGCATACCAAAGTTGGAGAATATCTACCTTTACCCATGTAACTGGACCCAGTGCCAGATATTGAATGTTGTTCATTTGTGTACTTTAATAATAAGATTGAGTATAAAAAATCAAATATATATTTAAAAGATAAATCATCTATTTATATTTACAGAAAATCTTTAAATAAATATTAAGAGCATGCAAACTCTTATGATTTTAGTAAGACATACAACATAGGCCCAAAAATGATGCAGCAAAAAGTCTAAAGATGTATTATTAGCACCCAATAAAGGAAACTGAACATTATGGCGAGTTGGACATTATGGAATGCACATAGTAGGAGTTGACATTCTGGTTTTGTTTGTGTTGAATGTTAATTTAGTTAATGTCTAGCATACTCACTTAAAAGGAAACAATGATTCTATGTGTGCATGTTTGTGTATGTACAAGTAACTATTTGTCATGAAGTTTAAGGATATGAGTGTAGTTAGTCGTTTTAGCTGAGAAACCCATAACTTAGGTATTAACTTTTTTTGAATATGGCACTAAACATGTTATTAATCATTACACAGTTCCATAGATTTGAATAATTCACTTACTCCTGCGTAATCTATCTTTTATAATAACTTCCTCCTCGAATCCACACATGAACCCCGCCTTCATATTTTATACAGGTAGCATAATAGGCACGTTGTGATCTCCAGTTTCACATTCATTTACATCTATTAACAGAATATTATACATCACAAACAGTATATGTGACTCTATTACACTCATACCTTCTTCACAGTATTCATTCCTTGATATCCCGTACCTACAATCACAGGTGTATTGATCAGGAGAAGATCCCATAACTAAACATATTCCTCCATGTTGACAAGGTATGTCTGGTAAAACAGTACTTACTTGCATTCATTATTATAAATGATTTTCATTAGGACCACAAGATAGATTATAGTGACAGCACCTATATTAAATAGAGATAGTAGCAGGTTATAATAATAATAATATAGCTAGTTGAACTGACATACCTGTCAATGCAAAAGAGTAGAGGCAGAATTTAAAAGAGAGCGCCCATTGTCAAAATAATACTTTTATCGATGGCTATCGTTTAAAACTCCAGCAATTATATATTATTATTATTATTCCATAATCCTCAACCACCATTAATGTTTAACCCCCCGACATACATTACAGCCACTACTACTTCCGTTAATATGATCATTGCTAATAGTATTGTAACATAATTATATATTATATAAAATAGAAGAAACAAACTGTATTTGACTGTTCCTCGTATAAAACTCATTGGACGGAATGTCATATTTAGTTTGTAGCTAAATTAATATATGTAAAGTAATTTAAATACAACATATTGTGTTTAACATAATTGAAGTCTATCATAAAATATATCCAGAATCTAGTAAAATTGGTGACACTATCATACTTTTGTTAAGCAATATGATGTTTATTAGAGTCAATGGTCTGTACAGCTCATCCAAATGGTCATCCTACATTTTTAAGTACTTGGTGTATGGATGTATATACACGTCACTACCAAAAAATTATGTGCTCTCACTATAAATCATTTAATCACTTCATGAATTGTTAATTCTATTGTACTCTAGACCTGGAATATATAATTCATGTAGGTAATTGTCAGAGACATATACAAATAAGATGCTTGTGGATATAGGTCTGTCACTATTGAAATGATGCCTCACATATTTGCCTAAGTACTTTTTACTAGAAATCATTATTACTACATCATTGTAAATTCCATAGTAATTAGTATATGTTTTAATACTATCAATGTATTTTATAGGCAGCATATAATCCAGTGAACATGATATGCATTAATTGGTTGATTCAACTACTCAAGTTTGACAGTGAATTACATGCATTTTATGTTGGATGTTGATGCCGAGTCCACAGTTTTATTAGGCTGGTGGTAATAGCTGACTATTACTTTAAGCATTATATATGTCTAGATCTGATGAAACATCTCCTATATCTGTTTTTGCTTTTAAATTCTATTATTATTTTAATGTTATTATGTATAATCCAACAGCTCTGTAGATTTCTTCTAATCTATGCCATGATACTACATGATTGAAATAATGATTGACGACTATTTTGAGAACATTTTTCTTAAACACAACAAGGCAAGGATTTAATGAATACATTTATAGGACGCTATATGCGTCATATTATGGCGTTATTACGTGGCATATTTTCTGTACCATATTACCGTAGCTGTAATATTGAAATCAAGAATGTCTTTTAGTCACACCCTTAGATTGAGCGTATATGTATGACATCACTGATTTCAGGGGTGTGTTATGGCTTAGAATGTGTTCTTATCAAGAACTATTATTCTCATCTACAGCAGGCTATGCTACATACATTGATTGTTGCAAATCAATTCTATGAGAAAAATATTATTGACACCAACACTAAGGCCAAACTTGTCAGTCCTAATCCATCAAAAGATGCTGATTTTCTATTGAGAGCTATATAGGCATACTTTTATTGTTTTTGACAAAAAAGACAGAGAGTAAAAGATTTTCTCAATGTATTAGATGTGCTGCACTCTAACATACCTCTTAATAAAGCGATGGCTAAATTAAAGAAGAATATTATGGTAAGAAAAATTAGTGGGTTCATGAGATGCTTTAGGGTGTGCAAAGACTATTATAATGTGTAAGTTATTAAGTTCCTTAGTAGTGGGTTAGGCAAGGGTTATAACATCAAATTGAGACGTGAACATTGGTTTGAAGAGCTTGTAAATTGGAGCAACTCTATGTGAGCCTGCCAGTTAATGGTTGTGCTTAGTATATAATAGCATATCATTTACTTATAGAGGGGAATAAGTGACAGAATCATAAAGCTATTAAGTTCCTAAGTAGTTATATTAAGTTAGTATACACTGCACAAGCAATATGTGTACATGCATACAAACTCTTTGTAAATAGGAGTTAAGTATGGAATTATAGCATATACACTCATTAAGGTCAATTAATATCATCACTGTTTTAGGAGAGAAGGACTTTCACGGTTCTGTCAGATATTGTTAAAAGTACTATAGTTTCCCAATAAAGGTTACCAGTTTTCCAATGCCTTTATTATGTCTTACACTAATAATAGATCAGTTGATTTTAACCAGTCTATTATTAAAATTGTATATAACGAGATACTGAGAAGTAATAAACACCAAATCTGTTTTAAATACTAATATATTTTTACAGTGTTGGGACTGATTACAATCATAATCGTAATCAATTATAATCAATTACATTTTGATGTAATCACATTTTAATCATAATCAACTTTCCAGAAACAATATAATCAGTAATTGTAATTATAATCAGACAAAGTAATTGTTCAAGTAATTATATCAATTACAGTAATCTAAGTACTTTTACTAGAAATCATTAATAACAAATACATATCACCTGTGCTAGCATCTGGTGATGTAATTTATTAAATGATGCATGTGATTAGACTGATTACACCTTGCGTATTTGGTATGAGAGGTGATTAGTGCCAAAATAGTCACCATTAAAGAGAGGCTGGTGAAATCTTAGAGAGAGTAGTAAAGTGTTAAATAGGGTGGTGGTTTTATAAAATAGGGTAGTGATCTTTACTCAAAAAAAGTACTACCCTTGCTTTAAAAGTCACTAGACTGGCACTAATAGACTGCCTTATTAGAATCTTATCACTTTAAAAGACACTATCCTACTTCTAAAGACTGTAATCTGTAATAGTAATCAATTGTAATCATGCCTTTTTTTCCCTATAATCATAATTGTAATCACCTTGCATGATCACTGTGTAATTGTAATTGTAATCATATTCATTCTCATGTAATTGACCACAACCCTAATACTACAGTTACCCAGACAACAGTGATAGTAATGGTGTAATTAGAACTAAGTAACAAATTTCCCTTGTAATAAGAGAAAACAAATATGCCCTACCCTTTCTTGTTACTACAGTGCAAATGTCAGAAGGAAATAGACCGTGCCTATAAGGGTGACTATTGTCTAATGAGATGTTATATAGAATCTCATAACTCTGATAATCATGTAATGGTAACCACTATATGTTGCAGGAAATTTATTAAGCGTTATGACTTTACAAACTTTTGCTACCTCATCAGCTCATTTTATGGAAACCATTTTAGAAGGATTTTATCCTTGATAATTTGAGATACAAGATGTCTTCTCATGTCTTTTATAGCACATGTCTTTGTTATCTTATGTTGGAGGTGTGGTTTTTAGAGTTAGCGGATACTTAGTATTAGAGAAGTCCTCTATTTTTGACTTTGGCATAATTCTATTACAAACCATAAAGACATAATGATTTAAAACATATTTAAATATTTTTGAAATAGTGTTGACAATTAGATTAGAAACTAAGATTTAATATTTTTATTTTCATAAGGGTTACTAGTATTATCACACTAAATATCGTTGTTACTTTAGGCATATATCAAGATCTTAAGAGTGATAAACTACTTGAACCTAAATCAATGTACAAGCAACAGCTGAAGCTAATAACCTTGCAGCTCAAGTGTCTGCCTTTGATCATTACAACAGATTAATGGAAGACATGGGTGTGGCAATAAAAAATACATTAAGCGTTATCATATTTTGTTTGTACTGTATAGTACAATAGCACTTTTAATTGTATAGATATAAGTATACTCTGATCAGGCTTGGGGTCAAATACATGAGTATTTGTATTTAGCTGTATTTAAATATTTTTAAAGTATTTGTATTTTGAATTTTTGAAACAGAAAGTTTTTTGTATTTGTATTTCAAATAATTCATGAAATCTTCAAATACTACTTTTAAATTGTGGAAAGACTATCATTACACATGTAGATCAGAGTATCTGATCTACACATGTAATGATTTTTTTGTTTGTTTCTTTAGCTATGTGGAGCTGACAAACCCTACTTAACTCCTGAGAAACTCCAAGAGGAACATGAAGCAATTAGAATGGCCTGTTTGGAGCAGTTTTTTAACATCCCAAAAATGGGTGGGGATATGTTCAGTTCTGAATACATAAAAGGACTTGAAATGATGATTGATGAATCTTTCAAGAACTTTGATGCAATGAAAGCAAGCATTTAATAAATGTATGTCAGTTAACAAATTATGATTTACTTTTTAATGTTCATTATTTGTTAAATAACGTATCATTTATTAAATAACTTGTGATTTACTAAATATTGCTTGATTTATTAAATAATGTATGATTTTACTAAATAAACCATGATTTACAAACAGTACCCCAAAAAGAAATCAGAATGCATCGTTTTAGACTAACATGTATTAAAACTTAATATTATTATTATTATTATTAATATTATTAATATTATATCACATGTACGTGTTGTGATTTTTCATTTAAAGTTGTTGTAGTTAATTAGGAATAATAGTTGGTTTTAAAAGACAGTACCATACTCTTTTATTGAATTATTTATATCATAGACTTTACTCTCTGGAATAACATGATATGTATAGAATGTCTGGCCTCATTGTTAAATAAGCAACTGAAAATTATTTTTCGATTCATGGCTTCTATTATCAGTGACTATTGTTATTTGATTACACCAGCTAGAACATATTGTCTTTTTTTGTGTTGTATATATCTATCTCAATGATGTATGTCTCATATTATATTTATATTATTTTAAGTCAAGTACTAGTGTTTCCTAAAACTAATTTGTTTTTATTTAATTCAATTGCTTTATGAATATTGTAGTTTTAGATTATTAGAAACAGTTTGTAATAGTTAAAAATAAAGATATTTTATTATCATTTCATAACCATCAATTACAAAAATGCTCTTTAATCTTGACCTTAAGAGACCACTAATGAGTATCAACATTATACTAGTAAACTGATGATATTATAATGTTAGATCTTGATAATATACATGCTACCATAAGAATTAAATATGTTATTTTAAGAACAAATTGTAGTTTACAATAATGGTTTATTATGTAATCTAAAATTTATTTTTTGTTACTCACTAAATAATTTGTTGGTATGTTGTACTATTACAAAACATTCAAAGGAATTATTATATTATGAGTAATTGACATAAATTTTGGATTTCATAACGATCCACTCATGTAAGCTACATAATAGTTGTCAAAATAAGAATGATTTAGTTTTAATTTTAATTTATTTCACATTTCAAAAAAATGTTTTAGTTGCAGTTTTTTATTATTAGTCAAAATTAGTTGAAACATACTACAGGAAAACAAAATAGTTATAGTATCACAAAATAAACAAATATAGCTAGCTATTGTGTTCAAATTCTACATTTAAAATAATAATAGCAAAATTGTTAACATACTGATCAGTTTAAAATCTGTCTTGTTATTCTGACAGACTTCATGTTTTACATGGCATTGGAAGAGTTTGTCCTCTCTTCTCTATGTGATGACAGGCTAGAGCAAGTAACTTCCTTTTGCAATTCTCATAACAATCAACTACAGAATGAACAATCCATGACTTATAATGTATTATGTACAGACCCACCCATCAAAGAATGCTGATGAATCCATTTACATAAGACTAAGGTACAAGCTATAAAACTAGCTTTATATGCTGTATTATTGTACAATGACTACATTTTATTACTTCATTAAAAAATATATCAAGACATAATTCTATCATTATAATTCTGGAATTGATATTTTCTTATAAGATATCTCAAGTTAGTATTATTCCTTTATAGTTTACTACATGTTAATTAACTTGTTAGTATATATGATCATAACTATTGAATAACTAACCAGCACATGATGTTCCATTTCCTATAAATCCTGTATTACATTGACATGTAAAGCTACCTACATTGTTCATACAGGTAGCATTTTGATGACAATTGTGACTTCCAGTGTTGCATTCATTGATATCTATAAACATATATTATAAAGAATTTAATAAAAATGTTAGTATAACAGAAAAAATACTAGACTTTTGTCAATATTGAGGACTGCTAAATAACTAACCAGCACATATTGTTCCATTTCCCATAAATCCTGTATTACATTGACATGTAAAGCTACCTATATTGTTCATACAGGTAGCAGTTTGATGACAATTGTGGTTTCCAGTGTTACATTCATTGATATCTATAAACAGACATTGTAAAGAATGTTGTAAGATGTTTAGTATGACAATAAAATACAAGATTTTGTCAATATTATATTTTTGTCAATATTGAGGACAGCTAAATAACTAACCAGCACATGATGTTCCATCTCCCATAAATCCTGTATTACATTCACATGTAAAGCTACCTATATTGTTCACGCACTTAGCATTTTGATTACAATTGGGGATTCCAGTGTCACATTCATTGATATCTATAAAAGATATTTTAAAGAATGTCATAAGATTTTTATATAACAGTAAAATACTAGATTTATGTCAACATGAATGACTGCATGTATAGTTGATAGAAGATAGAATAAAGTATATCTAAAAGTAATGTATAATCATTTAAATACATGACAGTAAACACTACATGATTTCCTGAAAATCCTGATGCACTGCTACCAACTATGTTCATACATGCGCTTGTATTTAAATTACAACCATGTGTCCCAGTGTCACATTTATTGATATTTAAAATTATTAGAAAATAATATTTCATATTAACAGGTGTCAATATATTGATAACTATATATTATTTATTTCATAATTCATGTATTACTTAGTAAATCACAAGTTATTTAATAAACCATAGTAATATTACATTGCTTTTACATCAATTTTGTTATTGTAAATGAATTATAAAAGTATTCCAATTAAATGACATCACATTTACGTAACAGTTATTGCTGCTTCAATAATGTAAATGTAATTTAATATTACAACAAGTGCTATTTGCTGGAATGTTGGTGGATTACCAATAGAAGTTTCATCTATAATTACATTGCTTTACATCAATTTGCTATTCTAAATGAATTACAACATAAGTCCAATACATTCACATTAGTAAAAAAACATCAAATTATTATACGTTGTTTGTGACACAAATTGTTAGGAAATTACTTGTTGGAAAGCCATTGTAAATTGGCTATATCACATCACACATCCAAAGGTTGGAAAGCATGCACCATACTCTGTGCGCGCAAGCATGTCTAATACAACCAGATAACTGACTTACCTTCACAAAATGTTCCATTTCCAGAAAACCCTGATTTACATATACATCTGTTGAACATATCACATCTAGCAGACGGGTGACAGGCACCAAAACAATCAATATTGACTATATAAATAAACATGATCACTCATTGTGTTTGTAAATGTCATTAATTAATATTAATACTTACATCTTGTCACTACTGTTATACAGAATCTTTACAATACCAAGACTATGTAAACAAGAAAAACTGCCTTATGGTCTAGCAGCTAATATATGAGTCTGTTACTTGTGCACACATGAAAATAAGGCAACAGTTCTTTGAATCACTGCAAAGTTTATCTGTTATTTCAATTTGTTGCATGATTATTTGATTGTATTTGTCAAAAATAATATTAATTTTGCATAAATATTTTATCTTATGAGATAAGTATACCATTTGGAGAGAATATCAATATAGTTAACCTTGTGATCAATGTTGTAATGTATATATATATACATTACAACATATAATATATGACTACTAGAGCTTTTTATTTACTACTGACTACTATGTTCAGTTGTAAAAGCATCAATTTCTTGCTTGTGAATTTGAGTTATTGAGCAACAAACTACAAAGACTATTTTTAGCTTTTTAGTTGACTTGAGTTACAGTAGTTATGGCTACCAACATGCTAATTAAAAATGCTACAACTCAATAATTAAATAATCTCTTACTTCTACGTAATCTATCTTTTGCAACTTCCCCTGAAATTCACATATGAAGGTACCTTCATTGTTTATACAGGTAGCATAATAGGCACAGTTGTGATCTCCAGTTTTCACATTCATTCACATCTATTAACAGAATATTATACATCACAAACAGTATGTGACTCTATTACACTCATACCTTCTTCACAGCTCATTCCTTGATATCCAGTACCTGTACAATCACAGTGTATTGATCAGGAGAAGATCCCATACTACATATTCCTCCATGTTGACAAGGTATGTCTTGCAAGCATGTACTTACTTTGCATTCATTATTATAAATGATTTCATTAGGACCACAAGATAGATTATTAGTGATAGCACCTATATTAAATAGAGATAGTAGCAGGTTATAATAATAATAATATAGCTAGTTTAACTGACATACCTGTCAATGAAAAGAGTAAGATGTAGAATGTAAAAGAGAGCTCCATTTCAAAATAATACTTTATCAATGGCTATAGTCATACTTTTATGCTCCACGATATTATACATGTTCATCTCAGGCTACAATTAACATTATTAACCCACGCATGACGTTGCAGCCACTATTATTCCGTTAATATAACGGTTGTTTAGTAGTAATTAATATATTTGTATATTATATGAAATAGAAGGGCTGTTTACCATAATAAAGTTCATTGGACGGAATGTCATGTTTAGTTTGTAGGTATAATTAATGTAAAGGTAACTAAACTTAACATTTGTATTTAAGTCTATCACAAACTGTATCCAGAATCTAGCAATATCAAGGACAATATCAATAGATTTGTTACACAATATGGTCAATTAGAATCGAACGGTCCTGATACAAGGATCTCAAAACAGCTCATCCAAATGTTCATTTTACATTTTAAGTGCTTCATGTTTTATTTTACATTTATTTTTAATAAAATCTTAATACATCTAACAATTAACTACATGAATCATAGAATATATTATTGATTATATGGTACATTATAATGTTTACTACTTTACATCTGTTAACTTTGATATCACACAACTATAAATTGGTTGATTGAACCAATCAATTTTTCTAGTGATATATATATGATGCTTGTGTGTAAGGCTGATGGAATTGTCTCACATATGTGCTAGGTGTTTTCACTAGAATTCAATAATAACTACATGAATTATCAATTCCATTCTACTCTGGAATTAATAATTCATGTAACTAATTGTCAGAAGTATGAAAAACCATACACAAAATAAGATGCTTGTGTGCACGTGTAGATCTGTCATGCTGTCTCATATATGTGCATAGAAGGTGTTTTCACTAGAATTCAATAATAACTACATCAATTGTAAATTCCATAGTAATTAGTATGTTGTTAATACTTGTCAATGTGTCTATAGGGATAATATAACAAGTGAACATGACATGCAAATCAAGTGATTGTTAATCGATTGATTCAACCAATCAAAGTTTACAATGAATTACAGGCATATATGTGGTAGAATTAATGCTGATCGTGAGTCCACAGTTATTAGGCTGGGAATAGTTGGCTATTACTTTACCCCCTATGAGTCTTGTGAAATATCTCCACATCTGATTTGCTTATGTACAATGTCAGCAGACAACTAATTAAATAGATAGACTTTTTTGGCTATTCTATAGACGTTTGATACAGACATGTGTTTAAGCCTACTTCATGTTTAGCTAGCATTATTCCATTAATTTTAATCACATTCACTCACAGTTTATTAGTGGATGACTCATTCATAATAATAAAAGAATTTTATGGGTGTGTCTTTAACATCTTGATTCTTTTATATATCACCTTTATTAATTTAGCATACCAATCGTGATCATTATTAAATATTATATACATTTATTTGATTTGGTATAAATAATATAATGCAAATATTACTGTAAATATATATGATATTTACAACAACATATGACAAAAAAATTTGGTCATATTTACATATTATAGTAAACATGGTCTGTGTGTTTAGTAAATTTAGACTGATATTTGTATGATATTTACATGTACAATAGATAGAGTAAATTTTGTCACTATATTTACAATGTATTTCATGCTATCTGAACATGTTCAAATAAGTTTTTTTCCTAGTGGCTATAAACTTCAGTGGAACCATTAAAAGTATTATTTATAAATTAATTTTAAAATACATTCTATATATGAAACAAGATGAAACTTGCCTATGAGTGAATATTATTAAAATATATATATTATTATTATACTCATTAAGAACTTTTGATAAGAAACTACAATTACAGATATTATGATAGCACAAGGAGTTGTTTAATATGAATATATGCGTGTATGTGTGTGTGTATATGTATTATATGTATTTCAATGCACTAATAAGTGCTTTATTGCAAAATGTTTTGACTATGTTGAATTCACTGTTCCTATTCTAAATTTCATATGTTATCATGTGATAATAATCAGGCCTGCAAATTTGTTCTAATTTATACTTATGATATTATGATGAAGATTGATGAATCTTTTGAGAAGTTCCTCAAATGCAATGAAAGCAAAGATTTAGTGAATGCATCAGATGCCAACTATTTTGGAATTATCACACAATGATTATTGTTCTTGATTTATTTAGGATGGGATCTCTTCACTCAGATGTCTATCTTGGTATTATATTTGCCTTTACTATTAGTAGCCATATATGGATCTATAGTGGAGATTTGAAGGAAATTGGACAAATTATTGATACCTTCTCAGCAATACTTGGGAACATGTTACTACTTTAGTATACTATATGGTGTTGTTTTATATGTTAATGTATAGTGATTTGTTATAATGTGTGTTGTGGTATCAGATAGCTTTTCATAGTGTAATTTTTAATATCAATCGTAATGCAAATGAGACAAATGAGCTGTCATCCTTTGCTCAGAAATTCTAATTATTGCAATGTCATGTTAGTTTGCTCTATATGACTATATTTTTCAATTAGGACTGCAATTTTATTGTTCTTTTTTCTTACAATCAATGTTGAATATATCTATATCAGTAATATATATGTGTCATATTAAAGTTTATATTCAATTATAATTATTGTTTTAACATACTACAGGACAAGATAACAATATAAGAAATAAAAAAAATATAGCTGGCTACGAAATATGTTCATAGTCTACTTTTAAAATAATTATTAAAAAATCATTAACATACTGATCTGTTTTAAAACTGTCTTGTTATTCTGACAGACTTCATGTTTTACATGGCATTGGAAGAGTTTCTCCTCTCTTCTCTATGTGATGACAGACTAGAGCAAGTAAATATATTAAGCTTTTAAATAAAGCTTATACATTTAATAGCTCTGTTACACATTATAAAGCATAAATTTAGACCAATCCAAATGACACAAGAGGATAGAAAACATAATGACTATTAGTTACACTGTTTGAATCAGGGCTACAATTATTTATTGTTCTCTTTTTACAATAATACAATGTTGAATATATCTTATCTCAGTAATGTGTGTGTCATATTAAACTTTATATCAATTATAATTATTGTTTCAACATATACAGGACAAGACAACAATTACAAGAAATGAATAATATAGCTGGCTACGAAATATGTTCATAGTCTACTTCTAAAATAATTATAAAAAAAATCATTAACATACTGATCTTTTAAAACTGTCTTGTTATTCTGACAGAACTCATGTTTTACATGGCATTGGAAGAGTTTCTCCTCTCTCCTCAAAATTAAGACAGGCTAGAGCAAGTAACTCAATTATCATAGCAATCATCTACAGAAGTGAACAATCCATAACTTATAATGTATTACTAAATATAACAATTGTTACATGACCAGACCAACCCACCAAACAATGCTGTAAACCAGACTATAATACAAATGCTATAAAAATACCCTTATATGTTTGTGCTTCTCATACATTGATTACATTTTATTAGTTTATTAAAAGATGTAGCAATATATAATTCTGGAGTGATATTTTCTTATAAGATATCTAAAGTTACTTTATAGTTTATTACATTTAATTAACTTATAAGCATATAGGATGATAACTATGAATAACTAACCAGCACATGATGTTCCATTCCTGTAAAATCCTGTATTACATTGACATGTAAGCTACCTACATTGTTCACACATGTAGCATTTTGATGGCAATTGTGGCTTCCAGTGTTACATTCATTGATATCTGTAAACAAATATTGTAAAGAATGTCATAAGATGTTTGTATAACAGTAAAATACTAGATTTATGTCAATTTTGAGGCCTGCAAGTATAGTTAGAAGATAGAAAAACATATTTTACTATAAAGTACCATATAAAAGTTTCCTAAGAATTGTAGAATTTATCGTCACTATTTTGAAAATTCTTATAGACATAGAAGTAAGTGCATATATCTCTGTACACATTGAAGTATTTTTATTAAAACAATGTAAAAATTGTTTAAATACATGACACTAACTACTACATGGATTTCTTAAAAACAAATATTGCTACCAATTGTGTTAATACATGTGCGAGTATTAAATTACAATCATGTGCCCCAATTTCACTTCATACTTAGTAGACAGTATGCTTAAAATAAGTGGGTCCACTAAATGACATAATAACTCAATTGCTTTCACAAATTATTCCATTTCCAGTAAATCCTGAATTAACATACACATGTGTTGGAGACACATGTAGCATTAGAGTGACAGGTACCACCACATGCTGAGGAGGAATAACTACATATAAATAACATAATCATTCATTGTGTGTCATTTATTATAATTCATTATTAACTTATACATCTGTGCACTACTCTTACAGAATCCTTTACATAACCAAAACTAGGTAAGAAAGAAGAATTGTCATATGATCTAACAGTATGTATGAGTGTATTACTAACACCAGAAAATGAGGCTAATATTTTCAAATGTATGTATTAACAGGAAACTTATGATACAATTTTTTACACTTGAAATGTATTTTATCATTTTAACCTTTATCTTTGTTACCATAATCTCATCAATATGATGTAAGCCAATATTGAGTTACCATAAAGCCAAAACTTGTTTACTCAGTGTGTATAAATAAAGACATAATCTATCTTCCTCCTGGAATTCATATCTGAAGCTGGTAGCATAATAAGCACAGTGTGATCTCCAGTTTCACTACATCTATTAACAGAACATTATACATCACAAACAGTATATGTGACTCGTGACTCTATTACTCATGCATACCTTCTTCATATTCATTCCTTGATATCCAGTACCTGTATAAGCACAGTGTATTGAAGTAAAGAAGTAAAATTAAATGGAGAGGTCCAATGATATTTTCGTCTAAACTCTAGCAATTATATAGTATTATTCATAATCTTCAAAACCAAATTAACGTGCACCCCGACATTGCAGCCATACGTTAATATTATAACGCTAGCGTAATATTACATATTAAATATGAAATAGAAGGAAACACTGGTTTTTTACTTTTCCACGTAATAAAGCTCACTGGATGGAGCGTCATATTTAGTTTGTAGGTTAAAATCAATGTAAAGGTAAGTAATTAACATTTATGTTTAATGTACGATATAAATAGATTGATATTTGCCTGATATTTAGATGTACAGTAGAGAGTAAATTTTTCATCACTTTATTTACAATGTCTTTTCATACTATCTAAACATGTGAAATACGGTTTATGCCTAGTAGCTGTAAACTTCAATGAATCTATAAAATTATTAACTATAAGATAAATTAATTTGGAAATATACATTCAACTATGACACTACTGGAACTTGCCCTAGAGTGAATGTCATTAAAATATACTGTATCATTATAATCCTGAAGAGCATTTGTTAGGAAACTATATAATTGTAGATATTATTATATTATGATTAGTATGATCTCTTAGTTGTACTACTACTTATTTACTCTAACATTTTTGTATTATTCAGTGAAGTTACTATTTAATCATAAATGCATTCATTTATGTTATTATCATTTAGTAATAATCCAACAGTTCTCTAGATAGGTATGTTCTAATTAATGTTGTGATACTATGATGATTGATATAATGATAATGAAACTTTCTTAAACCACACAAAGACAAACATTTAATGAATGCATTTACAGGGACGCTATTTATGCGTCGGTAAAATTTTATAGTTGCAAATGAATAATGAATATCGTTTAGCCACACCCCTTAAGTTGGGCATATGTCTATGACATCACTAAAGAACATAGAGGGGTGTGTTATGGCTGCCTACAGAGAATGTGTCCTTATCAAAGAGCTATTATTCTCATCTACAGAGGACTTTGTTACATCCATCGATTGTTGCAAATCAACTCTACGAGAAAAATTATCGACCACCAACACTAAGGCCAAACTCAGGTCGGTACTGATCATCAAAAGATGCTGATTTTCTATTGAGAGCTATAGAGGCATACTTTTGCTCCGTTTTTGATGAAAAAGACAGAGAGAAAGAATTTCTTGATGTATTAGACGTGCTGCACTCTCACATACCTCTTAATAAAGTGGTAGATAAATGAAAGAAGAATATTGTGGTAAGAAAAAATAGTCGTTTAATGAGAGGCTCAGAGTTTTTCAAAGACTATATAATATGTAAAAATATGTTCAGCTTCTCAGTAGTGAAGTGGGGCAAGGTCAACCTGAAACATGAATATTGGCTTGGGGATCTTATAAATTTGAGTAAATATATGTGAGCCTACCAATTATTGCCTGTGCTTAGCACATAATAACATATCACAGTAAAAACTATTGAGTTGTATTTAGGGGTTAGTATACATCACACAGGCATGCTGTGTGTACAACTTTATAAATAGTGATAATTATGGAATTATAGTGTGTTTTCACTCTCCCTTATCAATAAGATGATTGACTGTCATTACTGTTTTAGGAAGGAGGGCTTACATGGTTTTGTCAGTGTTAAATTAAAAGTAGCTATAGTTACGTTCCTACTTACCATTCCAATACCTGTAATATGTTTTATCACTGTAATAATAGATTAGTATAGATTGGTTGATTTAACCAATCCATTGTTATTTTTACTGCAAGTAGTATATAATGAGATATTGAGAAGTAGTAAACACCACTCTGTTTTTAAATACTAATATACTATAGTTGCCCAGAACATGCATTAGTAATAGTAATGGTGTAATCATAAGTAAACAACAGATTTCCCTATTAAGAGAAAGCAATATATACCCTCCCTTGTTACTACAGTGCAAATGTAATTAGGAAAGGACGTAAACCATACAGATTAAGTGAATATTGTCTAATGAGAGTTATAAAGAATCTCAACTCTGACAATCAACTAAATAACTTGTCATTAGTATATTAGTAATAGGAGTCGTGTTTATTAAACTTCTCAATACATCTCATCATGTATTATAATTATCATCAAAATGACCACAGATTAGTTAAATTACCAACCTATTTTATAGTGATATGTATATAGGCAGTCCTAGAGTAATTCTGAGTCTGATGATTTTATAATGATAACCACCACTTGTTTTACTTATGCAGCCCAAAATGATGATAACCATCTGTCAAAAAGAAGGAAAAAAATTCTTAAAGGTAAAAAAAAGATATGAAAATCATACACTTAAAAAAGAGCAATAGTAAAAAGCTCTTACTGTTTTATTGAATTTTTATGTTTACTGCACATCATTTCATTCATGTAAATACTGAAAGAGTGCATGTTAGCCTGAATATATCTGTTCATAAGCTACAAGTGATACATCCAATTATAATAATAATACATGTAACTCTAAGATATCTTATTTATTCATTTATAGATGATGGCAGAAATGAAACTAATCACTCAAAAGAAGAAGATTTCACGGTTTAAAATCACTGACTATAGCACTTCGTGTATATTCTGGAGATTTAGATAAATCTGGCATAGATTCTGATGCAACATTGATCTAGTGAAATCTCGTATCAAAGAACACATTGAAAAATCACTAGAGGAGGGGGTTAAGCCGGAAATTGTTCGACAACATTTGATTGAGCTGAATCGAGATGCTTTGATTCCAGAAGACATCACAGACTGATGTTATAAAAAAACTTGAAGAGACTCAGCAAATAGTAGAGGTCACAAAAAATTCTCCCTCCAACATTCCTAAAACAGACAGTCTTACTGCTGACCTTCTCCTCTATTCTCTAAGAGTACAGTCTATCATGCCTCATTATGTGCCTTCGTTGCTTCTACCTATTCATCTTGTAGACACAATGAGATTCTTAATATTGAAGGCCATACATTCTCAGAAAATGTCTCTTTCAAAGTCAGCAAAAAAAAAAGATGTTTATAGCAATTACTGGTGATGTTTTCTATATTGCTTTTGAAGGAGAAAATTGTAAAGAAACCTGTATTGAAAAATGGCTTGAGTACTCCTCAGTTCTTGAAGGTGCATGTGAAATACATTGTTAAATGAGATATCACTTTTTTGCATTATTAGGTTTAGATAATCAGACACAAATCTATTCCTCTTAGATACTTTTTTGAATTGCTTGCGACAGGGAAAGAGACTAGTTTTTACTGGTGAGTTATGTCCAGTAATGCCATTATGGATCGTCTCTAACACTTATAAATTAGATATGGTAACTACAAAACTAGATCCCAACCTTATAACCTTTCCCTTTTCGGATCCTTGTTGGTGAGCATTTCTAAATTAATTTACGAGGGACTAATACATCTTATATAAAGCAGTGATATTGTGTAGTTAATATTTTATGGCCACAGATGTGCCTATAGATGTTATTTAATTCTGTCACTTTATAGCTCTTAGTCAGTCCATTTATTTTTTAGGTTTTCTCATTGGTGGTCTTCTTGCTAGTTACATTACGGCTAAATTGTGGAATTTACCATTAGTAGCACTCAAAGTCTACTAGCAAATGTCACTTGCATAATGTTTTGGAGTTCCTCTCACCCCTATTAAGTTGGTGCAAGAAACTGTGAAGAATCTCCAAAGATTCTTCAGTCATTTCATCCTTCTACCTTAAGGACGATCATTTCCTAAACTACTTCGATTTCTCCGAATTTAGTATTTATACCAAGATTGGTGGTGGTGGCAAGGTTTGTTATGTTGTTGAAATTTAAGTTATGCTAACCTAGGAATACTTAGATACTCTAGATCTGCCTTGCATAGTTAAAAACTATGGGAGTATCTGTTATACATTATTGATGAATACAATTATATTTTCATAATTCAGTAGAACAATAAACTTTAAAGTTAGTACTGTAATGTACGAATTCAATGCTTCTAACTTTTGTTTTTAGTTTCAATTACTTAGATTTGCTTGAGACATTTTAAATATTTCTGTGTGCTTTTAAATAATTTCAGATTTTTGCTCTCTTGTGTTCTTTTCATCTAATTATCAAACATTGAGTAGTAACATTATACTGTGGACACTACTAATGCATGTGCTCTTGAATGCTTTGCTTTTAAGTTCCAGTGAACTAGCGCATTCATAAGTGTGACTCAAACAATTACATATACAAATTATGATATAGAAATTTTTATTAGATTTAATGGCACTGTTTGGATTCATTGCCTCTTGCTAAATCAAAAAAAGGCACTCAGCAATTAAAACTTTCAACAATAAAACTTTATTTACTAACTATTTAAAGTGTATTCTGCCTGATATACTTTATATAGCCTAGGCAATTTTAAGACGCCTTTGACTGTCTGTGTATGCTTCATGTATTTCTATGTCCATTATAGTTATTTTCAGATCTTTTCATTGATCGTTGTACATGACTTTAATAGATAATTTAACTATATATATTGACTATCAGTTGCACTGATTGGGGTGTGCTTGAGTCCTATTTCATTGCCACAAATTCCTGCAATATTATAGTTTCTTCCTTCAAAACAAACTTTAGGCAACTATTATAATTATAGGATCTATTTGGAAAGTTGTAACAGAAAACAAACTTACAAGAGGTTATTATATGCAGATTATTTCAATTCAATCTAAGTCCTACTCATTAATTGCTTGGAGAAGAATATGGTTTTCTTTAAGAGTAATTGTTCATTATCAATCTTGCCATTCATCCAGATGCCTTTTTAATATAATAAAAAAACAAGAACATTGAAACAAACTTCTGTTGTTATACATACACATCACATAATCCCACGGAAGATAATACAATGTTAGTTTGTTGCTTAACAAATTCCTTTTCTGACTAACTTGATTTTGCATGTGACTTTAGCTATAATATCTATACTAAAACTTAAGCTTTTTGGAGGATATCTTTGCTCAGAGCAACTGACTCATGTGCAAATTATCATATTCTTTGTGGGGCATGTCAAACCTTTGATTCATCTGTGAACAATAAATATTTTCACTATTGCTTCTACACAAAAGAACATATAATTTTATATAAAGCGAAGAAAAGAAATAACAGTTGACATTTTGTATATGTCGTTGGCTAAGGGTTAATAAATAAATGCATATCTTGAATAATTACTTACCTTATTTAAACTCTTTGGTATTTTTTTCATGGAATATGGTATGTGTTTTTACGTACCACCAATTTATATTTTTTAATTATACAGGTTTCAGAAAGGTCATGGCCAAATTTGTTGTTGCACAGTCTGGCTCAAAGTCAGGTAAACAAATATATTTTTGTAAACTTTAATCCTCTTCATGTTCAGAGTGTGATGTAAAGGAAGAGATACATCACTCTCTCATTAAAGGAAATTTTGAAGGAGGCTTTTGAAGATAAATCAGATGCAGATATGATGCAAGCAGAGATATTGTGTTCATTACTGGAAGCACATATATGATCAGTCAAAGTGTCATCAATCAAGGATTAATTTGTTCTCAAACTGTATGACCCTGAACAAGAGCTTATTTATATAGGTATGAAGAATGTGGAGAATTTGACGTCAGAGCTTTTTGCACAGGTAATATAATAATTTAATACTTATAGATATTCTACTAACGATCTATCTTAAGTTTTGGTTAGACAGGATTTTTCACATTACAATTATCACTTCATTGTGTAGTATATACATTCTTGTCTACAAGAACTGTAACTGAATTAGTATTAACGTTAATAAATTTTCTGTCAATATGGGGTGCTATTTTTAGTCAAATTGTCTATATATATTCTCGTTGAATATTTGTCTGCAAAGACTAAAATTTTGCCATAAAAGTCAGAATGATGGACATTAAATATATACCTCAATCATTTAATATTATTTTAAGGTTGTGTCTTTTACATATAGCATAGCATGGCTGTTATCGGCACAAGTTCTTCGTGGGTATCTAGATAAAGACCCACCCTTTGAACTTCCTCCGTCCAACCTCCAAACTCAGTAACGGAATCAAGTCTTTGAAACCATCTATTTCTGATTTAGGGCTTTTTGTTCATGTCCATCCACATGGAAAGGAGTTAGCCATTGTTATTAAAGGAGATCATC
Organism: Gigantopelta aegis; assembly: GCF_016097555.1. Taxonomy (NCBI): domain Eukaryota; kingdom Metazoa; phylum Mollusca; class Gastropoda; order Neomphalida; family Peltospiridae; genus Gigantopelta; species Gigantopelta aegis. The sequence continues at coordinate 56,684 of NW_024533363.1, forward strand.
TTTTTGGTTAGTGACACAGTTAAAATTGATTTGGAAAATATTTCAGAGTCAATAGAAATTGAGACTACAGCTAATAACATTGCTCAAAAACAAATAGAATGCATTTACACTTTGAACGAAAAATCTGATTTATTTAAACATCGTGTCAGACCAATAAAAGAGCTAGCTACATGTATTACAATAAACAGCCAATTTTCCACTTCCATTCAGAAATGTATCAATGCATTGTTAAAGGTGAGTTCACTTTAACCATATTTATTTTCTTAACTATCACACAAAACATACAAGGTGATCTTAAGATTGTTTTCATGTGTTATCTTTATATCCACATTGGTATGTCCATTTTGAAAGAAATATATATAATTATTGTTTGAAAGTTTTAATTATGTACAGCCAATTAAATCAATTTGTGAAAATTGACTACTTATTCACCATCCAATGATTTTGGAAAATCACTTAAGCATAAACTAAAATTGATGGATGATTATTTCTTAGAAAGGATGTACCAAATAAAGCTTTGCTAACTTGATCACAAAGGTTTTGATTTTTACTATATTTTACTAACAAAAAATTTCATCAAAACAATCTTAGGACTATTTTTTATTTTATATATATTGGATACTTTGGTTGAATATTTTATTTTGCAATACATATTAATACCATTTTTGTTGTTCATCTTTTTGATAATTTGACTTACAGATAGCCAAAATTTTTGGTCTGTCTGACACTTTATCATATGCCAAAGTTTGTTGTCAATTTTTACCGTGGTATTTTATATAAACTTATTTGTTATTGGAGAATGAACTGGCAGCTTGATAAATTGGCTGTCCTGTAGCCTATCGTGCTTAATGTAACAACTGTGTAAAGTCATGTAGAAAAAATCTTTATAGCTCAAATTAAAGGAAGTTCTTTTGAAAATTACAACTTATACTTAAATAGTAATGTACATGTCAGCAAAGCAACTGTAACTAGGGAATAGGACTGATTATGTTGGTTGAGTGCTTTTTCTGATCTTTTGTAGTTTGCCACCTGATATTAATTATAACTAAAGGAAATAATAAAGAACTTGATTTTTTGTGTATTTAGCTTTTAATGAATATTCTGGTTAATGGCTACTCAATATTTTTTTTTCAGTAGATTGATCCAATATCATTTCGTCAAGTCAGTTAGCAAAACAAACACCAAGTCAGATAATAAAGCTAGCTTTCTTAGTGCTTTGCTTTGAGCAACCACCTCTGGATGATGTTGCGTTCTCGCCATCAAAACGTATCATTATTTTGAAATTTCTTCAAGAGGCTGCTCGAATAGTACCTATGGAAAGCATCTTTTTTGCTATTGCTAATTGCTCATCTGAAGTTACTGCATTTAAAATGTGCTGATGCCTTATCCAGAACATTTTACTTCTCAAATAACCGGTTTCTTCCCTCATAGTTGAAGGTTGTGGCTCAAGCTGCATTTAGATTTATCTACAATAGCTGTGAGCCAGCATTGGTTCATGCAGCCTCCATTATTACAGCCTTCCGTCATGTCACCCAGCTGGATCAGAGATCATATCTGAGGCTACTGCAAGTACACAAGCCACAATGGCAACACCAAAGCAAGCCTAGTAGTAAACTTGAGGAATTGTTTTCTTCAAAGTAGCATTTGATGCTCGACATGTTTAATGAGATCTTCAAACAACTATGTGAGAAGTTGGATGCACAAACAGCAAAAAGGCAGCATATAAATCTTGTGAGTGGAAGGAATATAGGTGAAGTTTATCCCATATCAAAAGCTTTAGAGCAACCTAAAAATACCAAGCAAATTAATGCATTTGCTCCTTTGCCTGATATTTTAAGAGTCGCAAGAAATACTCTTCGCTCCTGGCTGTGGAGCAAAGATCTGATATTGGTAGTTCTTCCATTCACAACAGCCAAATGCTACGTGTGTTACAGCATGATTGAAAAAAATAATTTAGACCCTTGTGTTACCATGCTTGGTGGGTTTATGGAGCAGCAGATTCGTGTACCTCTAGTAATAATCCCTTTGACACAGCACTTGCCCTTACAGCTTCACATGGCACAGAAGCAGTTGGTGTCTGGGCTTTGTTTGCCCTCAAAAATGAAGAGATTCTAAAAATTCTATCAACATCAAAAAATCAGTCGCTGGTGGTCCAAATTGCTAAATACATTCAAGGTACTTTCAACCAAAGAAAAGACCAACCACAAGATGTCATGCAAGACATGAATTATGCTGGAAAACTTCAGTTTCTAATACAAGGAATGGAGAAGACTGTAACTTGTAGCAGGTCACTATATTAGTTATTCACTTGAAAGAGAATTAGTTGGTTTATGCAAGAAACTTAAAATTAACACTTCTTCAAAGTTGAATCGTCATTAGACATTGGGATGACAAATTTAAAGACACAGCACTTTCTTTAGTACCAGAGACTCACCGTCCATTACTAGTACGTTGGTTGATATGGGCATTAAAATTCATCGTCTGAGAGAAGGTTGGCCAGCTACACTACAATTGGAATTATTGGTTTAGTCAACTCTGAAAGTCGAAACACTTGTTCAAAAGCTTTTTAAAAAAAGGGACATAAATCCTAAACTTTCTTGATTAATTACATTATGTAGGCAGTAGCTGGTACAACACAAGCTGCTAGGACTACTGTGCCTCTGATTTACAACATGGAAGACAGCTATAAAAAGGATTAAGCATAATAGGGACTTTCTGGCGTTGATGATATAGATGACTCAATACCTGAATTAGCCGCCATTTTAGTTGGTCTAGCTCAAATAGTAATCTTTCTCTGCAGCTTTGAGTAAGTTATATTATGAATTTTGCATAATTAATACTGAGTAAAATATCAGTGGATAGAATATATTACTGTTGGATCAACACTTAATCCTATCTTGTAAGTATAAGTTTCTAGTTGCCATGTATTACTACCATCATTTCACACCCTTCTATTTATGGTCTATATTCACTATATTTGTATAATTATTTACATATGGCCTAGTACAAATATACTTCTTATAATATTTTCACTATTTTCAAATTTATATAGGAGGTTTCATACAAAATCTGCTGGTGATTGGATGCAAACATTTTGAGAAAGAGTTTGCATCTATTCCTGTTCTAGTTTGTCTGACACATGCTGATAAATTATACGAAGACAACTTTAAGAGCTCCATTCTGTATGTCAATCTGATAAACAGCCAGAAATTCAGTACCTTGTGAAGCAAGAGTTGAAGGTATAGTAATAAAACAATTGCTAGCATTTATTCTAAAAATATTTCAGAAAATTGTTGGGGGTAAATATTCTGACAATACGATGTGCAACAACCAGTTGTGTTCCCTCTTACAAAATGAATATTCTCCAATGAATTCTGATGAAGGTCGTTTATCTTTAAGAAAGTTGGAATATATACTCCTTATAATATTGGACAATGGATACAAGAAATGCTAAAGTCCCATTTACAGCAGCCAGAATTGGCTGAAGAATTTGCCGGATTACTAAAACAATGATTACAATACTTATTTTTTATTATTTTTTATTATTTTCTAATATTTCTAATATTTTGCTTTATTTATTATAAAATTTTTAAATGATGAAAATAATAATATCAGTATAACAGTAAGTATATAAAAAATCTTATGAATTATCATGTACAAAATTAACATTATTACTGTTCATGATTTATGTGTTAAACATAATTCCTGAATTATATGCGTATTCACAAGGTACCTATAGCTATATCAAAATTTTTTTGTTAACTATAATCATTTCCAATTATATATATATATAGGGTGTTATTGAACTTCACTAATGAATAATTGATAATAAACTATGATAACAAATACTGCCTGCATAATATATTCCTTTAATTAAAAATATTTTAATTTGATGATATTGTCGCTATATTATTTGCTACCAAAGATATATAAATAATAATTTTGTATTTATATTTTCTTATTTGCACATATAGTTGAAGACAAACCCTATTTATGTTCTAACAAATTTCAAGAGAAACATAAGAACATGTACTTGGAACAGTTTTAAACCTCTCTGGTCTGATTGTGTAACTTTGTTACTACCATACACACTGCACTAATCTTATGAGTTACCAAAAATTTTAATCTGCTCGTGAGTAGTCACTACATTACTGTGTATTAAACCTGATGTGCAAAAAAAAGGAAATCAGAATAGCACTACTATTAGTGCTTATTATTATGTATAACACAGCATACCAATAATTCAGAAAATCTAATTATTATAATGTTATTGTTAGTTTGATCTATATGATATATTTTTGTACAATTTATTGTTCTCTTTTACAATCAATGTTGAATGTATCTATCTCAGTAATGTATGTATCATTTTAAACTTGATATCAATTATAAATTATTTTTTCAACATACTATTAGACAAGACAACAATTATTAGAAGGAAAAAAATATAATCTAGCTACTACAAAATTTGTGTTCAAAATTTACCTTTAAAATAACAATAGCAAAAAACATTAATATACTGATCTGTTTTTAAAACTGTCTTGTTATTATGACAGACTTCATGTTTGGCATGGCATTGGAAGAGTTTGTCCTCTCTGCTCTATATCATGACAGGCTACAGCAAGTAACCTCCTTTTGCAATTCACATAGCAATCTAATACAGAAGTGAACAATCCATGACTTAAAATGTATTTTAAACATGACAAATGTCACACATATAGACCCTCCCATTATGCAAAGAATACTGACATAAGTTTGGACTAAGGCACGAGGTATGAGCTAGCCTTAATATGCTGTGATACTGTAACAACAACTGCATTTTATTTATTAAAGAATATAGCAAGACACACATTCTATTATTACAATTCAGGAGTTGTTATTTTCTTATAGATATCTAAAGTTACTTTATAGTTTACCACCTGTCAATTAACTTGTTAGTATATCTGATCATAAGCTATTGAATAACTGACCAGCACACCATGTGTTCCATTTCCTATAAATCCTGTATTACATTGACATGTAAAGCTAACTAACATTGTTTTACAGGCAGCATTTTGATGACAATTGTGGCTTCCAGTGGTCACATTCATTGATATTTATAAACACATATCGTAAAGAATATCATACATTTTTCACATAACCGTAAAAGACAAGAGTTTTTTGTCAATATTGAGGGACTGCATATATAGTGAATCAAAGGCATTAGAGATATTTACAAATAGTTTATAACGAACCAAATGGGCCCAATTATCACCTTACAGTGCTTGCAAAAGAATACTAATTCTTTATGTTCTTTACTATAGTTAGTTGTTATATGTGGCTTAATGCATTTACGTATATATATAAATCAGTTTTTGTATCAAGAATTAAGTGAAAGCACTGAAGTAATCAGAAAAGATATATTACAATAAACAAAAATATAAACATATATTCCAGAGAATTGTGTTAAAACTATCATTTACAACATGTGTAGCACATGCCTGGGTGAATACAATAAGGCCTTTATATTTAACTTAAGCCTACCGTTTGGTTACATGTACTAACATGAACAATGAAATTAATTTTATATAATTAATATTACATATTAGAATGGACATGTTGAGAACTGGGACAAGTATAGGAAAAAAGTCATATATCTCGCAGTACACACACAAAAATTATTTATATATAGTATTAATTTCAAACTTTTATATTAATTAACAAATTTGGCATTGTAATAAGCAACTCCATATTTTTCAATCGATAAAACACACTTTTTTACTAATGTGTTAATTGTTCAAATAATGACCGCAGATAAACTCACTTACCTTCACAAAATGTCCCATTTCCAATAAATCCTGAATTACATACACATATGTGGTCACCATTAATGTTTTGACATGTAGCATTAGAGTGGGACAAGTATCAACACATCCAGGCAAGGTCTACATAAAATAAACATGATCATTAATTGTGTTATTTATTGTAAATTCATTAATTAAGCTTATCTATCTTGTCATACTCATTACAGGACCCTTACGCTACTAAGACTAACAGATAAAAGTATAAAGTGTCTTATGATCTAACAGCCTAATGGCATCAGTGTGCTACAACACAGGATATATATATATATATATACATATGCACACAACACTCATGCATACACACCACACACACCATACACAATGTAATATAGTAAATTTGTTGTTAGTCATTTTTACTTCATACTCTCTCATCTTTTGTACCACCGCTTAAAACCATGAATAAGTAATTTTTACATATATTAAATATTAGCATGTTATACTCAACATAGCTGTTGCAATGATTTAGATGGTATTTTTGACAAAGAACTAATAAATTTTGTTTAAGTACGCTTTATCTGTATGAGATAAGTATAATATTTCAGATTATTTCAAGATAGTCTACACACCATCAGTTATACATCTCTAGTAGCATCTTATGCGACTTCTGGTTAGTTCATTTGAAATAGTATCCATCTCTTGATCATGGCTTCTGTTACTTGACATATACTACAAAGACTAATTTTGGCTGTATTAAATAGCATAGTAATTGAGTTACACTAGTTTTTTGGCAGCCCAACATTTAATTACACATTGTATTGATGAAACTACTTGTAACTAAGACTTTATTGTAATGATTTTAAAGTGATTAACATACAATAGTCTATTTATCTATAGTAAGATACCAAATAGATAATGTTTAACAGTTACAGATCAGTATCATAATATACAACAAAGTCCTGCCAGACAAGTATATACATATATCATTGCATTCTTTAAATGTTTATAAGTAGCAAGTCAAAAGATTAAGAGTATTTATGGAACAAATACTAGTAGCACGTTGGTCATCTTCCAAGCAGAATATTTTTAATGGATACTATGTTACATCAGATTTGAAGTCAGCTATGCATACATCCTGGTATATGTTTTTACCAAAGAAAAAGGTTCTATTCTAGTAGGCTTTGATCTTGACATTATAAAGTCATTGAATCATTATTTCTTATACTTACTCTGAGAAGCTCTTAAAATGACAACTATTGTTTCTTAGAGTATTACTTACTACACTGGTCTAGTCTGCATGTTGAAGTTCATTTAGTTAATTCTAAGAATCATAAGTGCTTCTTTTTAGTTGTGAAACCCCCAAAAACCAATAACTTAGATATTAAACTTTTTTTGAATATAACTACTAAACATGTTAAAGATCTTACAGATCAATAGATTAAATAATTTACTTACGGTCTGCGTAATCTATCTTTTGCAACTTCGCCCATTTCTCGAGGGCCCTGAAATTCACATATGAAGCTGCCTTCAGTGTGTATACATAGTAGCATAATAGGCACTGCAGTTGTGATCTCCAGTTTCACATTCATATCACATCTATTAACAAGAATATTATACATCATAAACAGTATCTTATTGACTCTATTACTCATACCTTCTTCACAGTTCATTCCTTGAATATCCAGTACCTGTACAATGCACACAGGTCGGTATTGATCAGGAGAAGATCTCCCATACATACATTATTACCTCCATGTTGGACAAGGGTTTGTATTGTAAACATGTACTTACTTTGCATTCCATTATTATAATAATTTCATTAGGACCACAAGATAGATGATAGTGACAGCACCCTATATTGTAATAGAGATATAGTAGCAGGTTATAATAATAATGTAGCTAGTTTTAATCGATATACCTGTCAAAGAAAGAGGAAGAGGTAGAATTAAAAGAGAGCTCCATTGTCTAAAAATAATACTGCTAAATACAATCATAGGACGGAGGAATTAATTATAATATTATTCATAAACCTCTAACCACAATGATAAATATAAACACAGAACATTGCAGGCCACTCCTATTTTATTATGTGCCAGACATTGAACTAACTGTTGAACGTTTTGGCGAATAATATCATCGATCTAAAACATAATATAATAATTAAAGTTTTATCAATTATAATTATTGTTTCAACATATACTACTGGATAAGAGCACAACAATAGAAACAATAAATGAAAAAAAAAATATAGCTGGCTACTAAAATGTGGTTCATAGTCTATTTTTAAAATAATAATAGCAAAAATCATTAACATGTGTCATAACTAGCACTGTTGCAAACGTTTGGCGAATAAAATTTTTGTTCGGTGAAAGGTAAAAACATGAATCCTAGTACTACTATAATTAGTATATTGTTAATACTAGTCAATGCTTTTATAAGGATCATATAATACAAGTGAACGATGTTATATGATCTAATAACTAATTGTAGTGAGTATGTGTTAGGGGGCTTATCTAACACAAGGATAAATGTGTGCATATATCACGCAATAGTACTGTATGTGCAACAATATTCAAGTGACACATCTTTTCTTAGGCAATCACATATTTGAGTATAAAGGATATAGAATGCTTAAATATTAAGCTTTTAAAGCCTTAATAAACACAATACTACTCCTATTTATTTTACCATACCTATATTGACCATGAAACACTTTCTCTGCATCACAGTAAATTAGTGTTACATGATTACTTAGTATGACATTTGACAATTTCCAAATAGTCAATATTGTGATGTTGTACTAGATCTTGTTATGTGACTATATTTATAGGTGGGTTGAGTTGAATATATTTCTTTTTTCTTGATCATGGTTTCAGTTTTAGTGGGTAGTAAAGCTACAGAGATTACTTTATGTATTTTCAATTGTGTTTTCAGCATTCCAGTTACACTTGTTTTAAGATAAAACAAACACATTATATATGCACATTGTATTAATGAAACCATGGTAACTAAGACTTGACTAAAATGACAGCAATGCTTTTTAAGTATGTACAATGTGGGCATATAACAATTAGTTATTTGTCTGGTAAGTATCGTTTATTGCAAATATATAATTTAATGTTTAATGGAATAATTGGTATATAATAGGTATATTCAAATGATATCAACCTTATGAAATAAATTGGCCATGAAATAAAACTGAAGTAATCGTACATTGCATGTAAAATTTAACTTATGTCCCTAATCGTTCCATCGGCATTCTCATAATCTCAACTCCTGAAATGCATACCAAAGTGAAAAAATATATATTTTACCCTGATGTATCATTACCTGACCATATGTCATAGATCAAACATAATATAATAATTAAAGTTTATAAAAAATCAAAGAATACAATTATTGTTTCAACATAACTACTGGATAAGAGACAACAATAACATAAATGAAAAAAAAATATGGCTGGCTACTAAAATGTGTTCATAGTCTATTTTTAAAATAATAATAGCCAAAAATCATTGAACAGTATCGATCTTCTGTTAATGTCCTTGTATTCTACCGACTTCAGGTTTTACATGGCATTGGAAGTGTTTCTCCTCTCTCCGCTATACATGACAGGCTACAGCTGAGAAAATCTCTTTTGCCTTTCTCATAACATCAAACTAGCAATTAGTGAATAATCCATGACTTATAATGTCCTTATTATATTAATATATGTCCAATGTAATAGTCCTCCCATCAAAGAATATTGATTGATCCGTTACATATAGACCTCGGTACAATCTAATACAAATAGTCATGTATGTTGTACCATGACTACATTTTATTAGTTTATTCAAGGATTTTAGACGAGACTGATTCTAATTTATTATAATTTCTGGAGTTGAAATTTTCTTATATGATATCTACAGTTAGAATTAATTCCTTTATGTTCACTACATGCAATTAACTTGTTAGTATAATGATTAATAACTATTGAATAACTACACCACAAAATGTCCCATTCCCAGTAAATCCCTGAAATTAACATACGCATGTGTTGGGAGACACATGTAGCATTAGAGTGACAAGGTACCACCACATGTTTTCGGAGAATAAATGTATAATTAAACAGAATCCTTCATTGTGTCATTTTATTATAAATTCCATGAATTAAGAACTTATACATCTGTCACCTACTCTTGCAGAATTCTTTACATAGCCTCACCACAACTATACTAATAAAGAAGCTTTGTCTTATGATCTAACCTGCTAATGTATGAGTGTGTTACTAACACAAAGCAATGAGGCATACCATTTTTTATCCAATACATATACACACATTTATCTAGTGACACATCTGTTTCCTTAGTAAATCACATGTTTTAGTATAAAGGAGAATAGAATGTCTTAAGGATTCACACTCAATATTAACTTTTAATACCTAGTAATAACCAGATACTCTCTCTCTTTTTAGTTTACTATGTTATATACCCATGAAAACAATTTCTTGAATCACAGTAAAATTGGTGTTACATTAATTACGTAGATTGTATTTGACAAAATAAATTATTTCATTTTGCTTTTAGTACTGTTATCTTAGTACAATATTTTTAGAGTATGTCAAAATAGTCAAGATTGTGATACCACGCACTTAGCTTGTTATGTAAACTATACTGTGGGTTCTGTTGAAATAGCTATTCTTTTTATGATCAATGCTTCAGTCAGTATGTAATAACTACTAAGATTTACTTATGGCTTCTTAATTCAAGTATTCAGTACACTTGGTTTGATAAAAACAACACTTATGCTCATTGTATTAATGAAAACCATAGTAACTAAGACCTGATTAAAACTGACACTATTTTTTGAGTGTATATGCCACAAATGATTATTTATCTGGACCAATTATTGCATATATTATTAATGTTTAATGGATAGATCAGTATTATAATACACAACAAAATCCTACCAGATAATATTATAGCAGTTTTTTTAAAGATGTTATAAGTAGCTCAGGAGATTAATGAGTGTTTATGGGAACAAATATCTTTATCATCCTGCAAGAAGAATATTTTTAATGGACACATGAACATCATTAGAATCATTTACATCTTCGTAAGATCTTTTACCAAGAAAAGTTTCTACTAAGTTTTTTAAATGCAATATCAAACAAGCAGGAATTCATTGAATCCGTAATTCCTATACTTACGTATGAACTCTTAAATGACAACTATTGAGTCTCGTAATATTAATTTCATTTAGTATTCTAAGTCAATACAATAGACTAGTAAAATTCATTTTGTTATCACATTTAATGACTTGATACCTTCATTTACTAATACGATCAACTTAATATTTTAAATTAATAGGTATTAAAATGAGATCAATTCCATGAATCAATTATTGCATTGAAATCAACAGAAGTAAAGTATACCAACTGCAATAAAGTTGATTTAATAAAAATTTAAATACTATTTGATTAAGTCCCACAATATCTAGTTCCATAAATTTCAAACTCACCAAAATGTCGTACAAAACTGAGGCAATATATATCTTATGTGGTAACATATTACCTGACACACATCATATGTCAAAACATGATGTTATTTTGAAGGAAGCATTTTATTACCACCAATTAAGAAAAAATCTGCATTTTAGGAGATGACATTATGTGATAGACGAAGTTAGGTGGTTTTTTGTTAATAAGTATTGAATGTTAATTAGTTAGTTCTAAAGCATTATAAGTGCTCTATTTATAGTTGTGCAGCCAATACATTGGCTGTTTAACCTTTTGAATATAATACTACCTAAACATGTCAAGGATCTACACAATTCAATAGAATTAAATAAATTCACTTACCCCTACGTAATCTATCTTTTGTAACTTCCCCTGAAAATCACATATGAAGCTGCCTTCAGTGTTTATACAGGTAGACATAAATAGGCACAGTTGTGATCTCCCCTTTTCGCATTCATTTACATCTATTAACAGAATATTATACATCATAAACAGTGTATGTGTGACTCTATTACACTATACCTTCTTCACCTTTCATTTCCTTGCATATCCAGTACCTGTAACAATACAGGTGTATTGATCAGGAGAAGATCCATACTCATATTCCTCCATGACTTGACAAGTATGTCTTGTAAACATGTACTTACTTTGCATTCATTATTATTAAATGATTTCATTAGGGACCACAAGAAGATTATTAGTGACAGCACCTATATTAAATAAATATAGCAGCAGGTTATAATAGTAATGTAGCTAGTTCAACTGACATACCTGTCATGAAAAGAGTAAGAAGCAAAATTTAAAAGAGAGGTCCATAGTAAAAAATAATACTACTCCAACTACCACTACGTATGGCTATTGTCATACTTTATACTATCCTAGGAATTAATTGTATATTATTCATAATCCTCAAACCACAATTAATCCTACGTCAACATTTACAGCCACTCCTACTTCCGTTATAATCTATAATCATAAGACATTTGTTAAGAAACAATTGTTAGATATTATTTATAGTATGATTAGATCAAGAGATTTGTTAATGTGTTGTTCTAGTTAACTTTCTAATTATAAATTGTAATTTTGCATTTTTATATTTAATTATCAACAGCTCTGTAGATATATAATGTTAATGTTATGATACTATGATGATTGAAATAATGATTGAGGAATTAGACACCAGCTGTTCTGGTATTAATTATGATTCTATCAATTATTCTGATTTATTTGGGATCTAATCTCTCTCATTAGGCAGTTGTCTTATTTACCATTACCAATATAGTAGACATTTGAAGGAAATGGGACAAATAATTGACAACTTTTCAGCAGTAAATTTGGAAATGTTAGTACTTTAGTATATTATATTGTGTTGTCATATATTGATGTATACATGCTAGTGATTTGTTATGCAGTATGTTGCAGGAAATTTAGCAAGTGGTGTGGCTGTGCGAATTTGCTGCTCAACCAACTAATGTTATGAAACACAATTATAGAAGGGATCTTATTCTTACTGCTGCATGAGCCCTATTATGCATAATTACATACTGTTAATCTTGTCTTTTGCTTGAACTGATGGAAAAGCCTGGATATAAGATATCTTTTGATTTGTCTAATGTTTAGTTTTAATGCTTTAATACCAATATCAGTGGTAATACAGAAGACAAAATAAAACTATAAGACTTTCCAAAAGAGGAATTGAAGTAATTAAGTATATTTTTTGTTGTCACTGTAGGAAATACAAACTTCTTTTGTTTGATGTTATTAGAGAAGGTCTACAGAGAGTGATCAGTATAAGTGTTACCACTAGTGGAAGTAAAATTAAATCAGAAAATAGCAATGTTTTAGACTAATATATACTAAAATTTTAATATATTACTATAATTATTATTATTAATATTACTTATGTCAAATGTACATGTTGATATTTTTCATTTAAAGTTGTTGTAGTTGATTATAAATAATAGATTGTTTTAAAAGATAGTACTATAATCTTTTATCCAAATTATATACATGGCATGCACAGACTTACTCTCAGGATTAACATGAAATATATAGACTGTCAGTCCTTACTACTAATAAGCAATTGAAAACCATTCAAGTCATGGGCTTCTGTTATCAGTGATTATTGTTAATACCAATAATTCAGAAATTCTAATTATTACAATGTTATTGTGAGTTTGCTCTATTTGACTATATTTTTTGATTAGGACTGCAATTTATTGTTCTTTTTCTTACAATCAATGTTGAATATATCTATATCAGCAATGTATGTGTCATATTAATTATATCAATTATAATTATTGTTTCAGTATACTACAGGACAAAACAACAATTATTAGAAATGAAAAATATAGCTGGCTATTATATATGTTCATAGTCTACTTTAAAATATAACAAAAATCATTAACATATATATATACTGATCAGTTTTTAAAACTGTATTGTTATTCTGACAGACCTCATGCTTTGCATGGCATTGGGAAGAATTTCTTCTCTCTTCTCAATATCATGACAGACTAGAGCAAGTAACTTCCTTTTTGCAATTCTCATAGCAATCAACTACAGAAGTGAACAATCCAAGAATTATAATGTATTAAAAACATAAACAATTGTCACATGACCAGATTATCCTGCAAAAGAAATTCAAAGAATGTTGTTGGATCCAGTTACATAAAGTTAATGCACAACTATAAAGCTAGCCATATATGCTGTATTAGTGTACAATGACTGCATTTTATTAGTTTATTAAAAGATATCAACAATTATACTGCTACCAACTGTGTTCATACATGTACTAGTATTTGAATTATAGTCATGTGTCCAGTGTCATATTCATTGATATTTAAAACTAATAGAAAATGATATTTCATATTAAGAGCTGTACAATATAGTGTTAAGTATTAATAAGTATGTCCAATAATATGTCCAATAATATCCAAACCTAACCTTTGCAAAAATGTCCCATTTCAGTAAATCTGAATTACATATGCATTTGTAGGTACCATTAATATTTTGAACATTGTAGCATTAGAGTGACAGATATCAAACACATCAGCAGCTATATAAATAGACATGATCATTAATTGTGTTATTATTGTATATTCACTAATTAACTTGTGACAACATTAGTAATACAAATGTGACAATAACTACAATCTGCAGTGTACTATTGTACAATATAATTTTTTTTTTTTCTTTTATATTGCCTGAGTTAATTGTTTGAGCAGTTACCAATGTACCAGAATTCTAAGATTGTTTTGGGCCTGGTGCTAAGCTATATATATATATATATATATATATATATATATATATATATATATATATGTATTCAGATATTTCCATTCACATAATGCTATTCTATTGTTGTATGTGAAAGTCAAGAGTGACAAAATAAATTAGTCAACATCAAATAACTACTGACACAAATGTAGCAACCAATTAATATAATTACTCCTGCCATGACAGCTTTGAATTGGCAATGATTGTGATTTGAGAATTGCCCTTGAGTAACTCCATAGCTTATGCCAACTCTCCCTATTTTCATTTTAGCAAACTTCTGTCCTTATAGCAACAACTGTGTCATCAAAATAATCTTGGGACAAGCGTTACAATTTCACTCCTGTTACAAGTAATAGTACCCCATCACTGTTTCAAAAGTATCATAATTGCAAAACCTACTTGTAATCTTTCTAACGGATATCTCAAGTATGTATAAAACAGATCACTTAAGACTGTCAAAATAATGATTTTAGAGCTGTTAGATTTAAGATTACAACATAATACCAAAATCAAGGTAAATGATTAGCTAGCATAGCTAATTATGCTAGGTCTACTTTAAAGGTGAAGAGACAGGATATATTGTCAATTCTTAATCAAATCAAAATGCATACATCTCAAAGATAATTCAATACTCCACTGCACAAATGAATATTTTCTTCTAAGGGACTCAAGATGTGAGACAGAAAAGCAAAATAATTTGTCTAGAATTGTGTTACATCTGAGAAAATGGCATACTCATTGACTCACTACTGTGTAATAAATTACCATCATTGTATTGGATAAATTGAATACATGCTATGAATATATTTCATATTATACTGATCATCAAGACAAAAAAATCCAGCATCCTCACTATGACTACAATTATGTGATCCAATACTGTTATTAGAACAAGAGAAGATGGATACTTCATTACCAGTACATTGAACATCGTCTAATAATATTGAACCACTTCCCTGACCAAAGTAAGCAAACTTTTAGCAATAGCACCTGAAGTAAAGTAATAAAAACAATTAAATAAATATATGGAATGTATATACGTACCAGAAACTAGGATAGTTTTAACATTCTACATACAACTTTAGCATCATTATTATCCCAGTAATCATCACATACTGTACCCCATTGATTATTAGCACATACTTCTACATGACCGGATGTACTATCAGTACCATTAACTAGATGGACATCACCATTAGTACAACTTCCTGGTAAAAACATTAAGATAAATCAAAAAGTATCTTCAATGTTAAGCAATGAACCTGTTTTATTTCCAGAACAGTCCACATCTACATCTTCACTATGATCACAATTATCAATACCTAACTCCGGATGAGAACATTGTAGCAATGTCAACTCAGATCCAGAGCAGCCAAGATCTTCCAGCCATATTGGACCAGTCCTTTGTCCATAGTAGGGACTACTATAATATGTGGTAACTGGATGAGTAAAAATCATAAATTAAATAAACTCATTTTATTGTAGATATTACCTGATGAATATCCTAGTTGACGACATACAACTCTAGCATCACTACTGTCAAAGTCATCATCACACACAGTACCCATGTATTGTTAACACATATTTCAACTCTTCCTTGATACGTATAGCTTCCATCCACAAGGTCTAACAACACCGGTAATACAACCTAATGAGGATAAAAAGTTATAACAACTACTGTATAAGCTATTGTGATATTGTTAGGTTGTAATAAGAAATGCCAAAGTATAAAGAATGTACTTAGATGACATTGTTTTACTATTAAACTCACAAAAATAAATGACCCATATATGTAGACCTTGGGACCATGTAGTAGCTACATTCTTTGGTTATGTCCAATTGTCATTTTTTTGCTGCTGTTATATATATATCTCTACCATTAATGCACATCCACAACAATCGTTTGGTCTATCATGAACATAGTAACAATTGCCATGACTAATTGCTATTGTAACATTTTGCCTCACTAAATCTTCAAAATATTTAGTCTTAAACCATCAGTGTTCACTTTAATTTATGCAGTATATAAAATGAAGATATGAGTTTCAAAGTTATGAAAGATAAATCAGTGGATATGATTCTTCATATCATAACAATTCAAAACATTTGGTAAGCTGAACATGCTTATTAAACATATAGAAACTAACAAAAATACACGTCAGAGCTCCTTATAAGGTTTTCTATTCGTATGGTATCTCAAAATTAAATATGGAATAATGTTGGATTGCTAGTAATAGAAATACTAACCCAAACATCAAAATACTTACAAAGAACAGTACATGAATGTCCTTTCAGTAATATATACCTTGATACTAATTTTAATAGGAATTCTATTGATGTAATATTGATCTCTATATTATAAGAATTGCTGATGATCGAAGTCATTTCTTAAGAGTGAATCATACTTAGTACATTATAAAACATTTATATTATTATTTGGACATAAAGCTTAGGGCCACACTATAGTCTAACTGCAATGTAGCAATAATTATACTGTTGACATTGCACACTTACAATAAAAACAATCAAGAAAACCAATTATGCAGTGTTGTTTATAGTTCATAAAATATCATGATTAGATTTATATTACTTTAAACCAAAAATTATAAGTTTATTTATAGTTCATCATAGTTTTACAAATTGTTTAAAAATCTTTATATATATATTATATAGAACTACTACTAATCAATACTTACCATATGTAGGATCAGTTGAATAAATAAATATAAAATTGCCTGAAGTATAACAGCAGATAGCTTCCATTCTTTGGACATTTTAAGTAACCACTTCGTTATATAGAAGCAAACAAAAAAGGTTGCTTTTTGAGAGTTGAATCCCGTTATGTACTATAAATATTAATTGCATCATAATTTAATAATATAATTCAGGAAGTAGTTATAACTTTACATTACTCAAAAGCATGTTATTCAGCTTACTAGAGTTATAGTGAAACTCTCCAAAAATTTGATCATTACAAAGAGGATGAAAATGCAATAAGTATATATTACAGGAATAAACAGTAATAATTAATATAGTAATGTGATTAGATAACCAGATATAGGCATATTTTCAATTTCATAGAGTTCAGCATAACTTGGAGAAGGCGAAACCCTCTATGTCTTTATCTCTATATATATATATATATATATATATATATAATACTCTGTAAAAATGATTAGTTGATTAACCAATACAATTATGGCTATACCATTTAATTGATATTGTTAGTGATTGATTAAACCAATACATTGTTACACAGGTTGCATTATTGTAGCAATTTATTGATGTGAACTAAAGCAAACGTCATGCAGTTCTCATTCCTAACATACAAACAATTCATGTTGAATTTACTTCACATTATTTGTTGGTATGCTGCATATGATATGCTATGACAAAGAAAGATACAGTGAGTAATCTGCTTGTCTGCTGGATAAACATGCCATTGGCTCTACTATCTTTGACTTTATATTAACTTTATATCAATGATAGCTATTGCTTGAACATACCATAAGAAAAGACAACATTTATAAGAAATAAAATATATAGACGAGGTATTTACATATGTTACTGTCTTCTCAAAATATACATTTAAAATAACTAATAGCAAAAATAATTAAACATACTAATCTATTTTAAAAAGTTCTAACTGTCTTTCTATTCTAATAGGACTTCATGTACCATTTTTCTCATTTTTTTACATGGCATTGGAAGACTTTTTTTTCTCCTCTCTCCTCTATATTAAGACAGGCTAGAGCAAGTAACTTCATTTTACAATTCTCATAGCAATCAACTACAGAAGTGAACAATTCATGAATTAACAAATATACAGACCCTTGTGAGCTATTTGGACATTATTGGACACACTTATAATATTTAACAATATATTATTCACTTTACTTTGAAATATTATTTTCTAATAATTTTAAATGTCAGTGAATGTTACACTAATACAGCAAATAGAGCTAGCTTGATAGCTTGTGCCTTTGACTTATGTAACTGGATCCATCAGCATTCTTTGATAAATGATGACTTCTTTGATTGGTCTGTGCTTTTGAAAAACAGACAGGACATATATAATGATAGATGACAAAAAAACTGTAACCATCATCCACTCAGTGAGTGGCAAGGGTTAATAACTTCCCTCTGTTTTCCATATTCTGTTAAAAAACATTATGATTACTAAGAAAACGTGTGTCATAAATTACTGTGTATATATATACTATGGAAAATAAAAGTATGCCTTATTCCTTGTGTCAGTAACACACTCATACATTAGTTGTTAGATCGTGAGAGACCTCTTCATTCATTACATATGTAAAGACTATTATGTAGAGTAATGACCAGGATGTAAATAACACAATTAATGATCATGTCTATTTTATTATAGTCATTGAATATGTTGATATCTGTCACTCTAATGCTAAATGTCAAAAATATTAATGGTACCTACAAATACATATGTAATTCAGGATTATTGGAAATGGGACGTTTTGTGAAGGTACAGTTCTGTTGCCTACATTATTCTGAATGGTGTCTGTTCTAAGTATTTAGTAAGTTCTCATGCAGCATGGCAATTGCAAACAAACTAACATCATTGCATAAACTGCAGTGAGGGTCTCCAATTTAGGTTTGTAATTGAATCGCTATTCAAACATTAAATTTTTTTTTTTTTTTTTTTTTTTTTTTTTTTTTTTTTTTTTTTCTTTTTTTTTTTTTTTTTTTTTTTTTTTTTTTTTTTTTTTTTTTTTTTTTTTTTTTTTTTTTTTTTTTTTTTTTTTTTTTTTTTTTTTTTTTTTTTTTTTTTTTTTTTTTACATTTAATTGACTTTAAAATGACAACTATTGTACCAATAATATTAATTCCATTGTTCTAAGTCTACATTAGGCAAATATTATTATTTGTAAAAACTTGTACACCCATGCTCACTAATATGATCAACGTGGCAAGTATATAAACATCATTGTTATATACAGAAGATATATATATAATAGATATTAATATGAAGTCAACATCCATGAAATCAATTTGCCATGAGATGGAACTAAAGTAAAAAATGCATAAGGAAATACATTCAATAAATTTAAATACTATTTGATTAGATCCATAATGTCCATTCTTGTAATTTCAACTCCCCAAAATGTGTATCAAAGTGGAATAATGTATGCATTAACTGAGCCAAATTGCCAGATCTTGATGTTTTAGAGTGGAACTAATTTAGTAGTAAGGTCAAAATAAAAATGAAATATATATTTGTAAGATAAAATGTAGCTATTTATAATTATAGAAAAACTTTAAAATACAATATATAAAGTGATATAATAATATTTTTGTTGATTTTAGTGGAGACATATATCATAGATTGAAAACATAAACATAAAATGGAAGGAATGTATGTATCATTGTCAATTAAAGAAGCACCTGTTTAGGAGATGAATTATGAGAAATTATGAGAATGTATTGATATTTGGTTTTGTCAATGAGGTTTGAATGCTAATTAGTTAATTTTAAACATGCATAAGTGCTTCTATTTAATTCTGCAGCCAATATGTTAGTTGTAACCTTGTTGAATACAGCTACTAAACATGTTGAAGATGTTAACAATTAATACAGGTCAAATAAGTTCACTTCTCCTACGTAATCTATTTTTATAACTTCCTCCTGAAATTCACATATGAAGCTACCTTCAGGGTTTATACAGGTAGCATAATAGGCCACAGTTGTGATCTCCAGTTTCACATTCATTCCAATCTATAACAGAATATTATACATCACAAACAGTATATGTGACTCTATTACACTCATTACATTCTTCCACAGTTCATTCCTTGATATCCAGTACCTGTACAATCACAGGTGTATTGATCAGGAGAAGATCCCAGACTACATATTCCTCCATGTTGACAAGATTTGTCTTGTAAAAAATCTACTTACTTTGCATTCATTATTATAAATGATTTCATTAGGGACCACAAGATAGATTATTAGTGACAGCACTATATTAAGTAGAGATAGTAGCAGGTTATAATAATAATGTAGCTAGTTAACTGACATACCTGTAATGAAAAGAATAAGAAGCAGAATTTAAAAGAGAGCTCCAATTTCAAAATAATACTGCTTTTTATCAAACTGTTTGAACAACGATTATAATAAAAAAGCCATAAATTGCTAGTGCTAATAACATTCATAATAATCAACACCATCTACAGAAATTACGTCATTGAAGCCCTCCTACTCTGTAATGTGTAATATGAAATAATGGAACTAATGAGCTTCAGCTTGCCCAGTAGGACAGTCTGAACCTCAGACCACATACTTTATCTTTAGGGTTAAGTGATAATGATCAGTATTAACATAGATTAATTTGTAGTGTCCCGTTGGGGTTTCTTATAGGATACATTGCAATTGAAAAGAGAAAGAAGCTTCAATTTTGATCCCCACACCTAAGCACTAAATATTAAGTGTATACTTGCCAAAATTTTGACTTCCCATAGAAAAATAAAAATGCTCCATTAATTTACTGCAAAATACTTTGGGACAATGCTATAGTTGTATTATCTATTATACATTTCATGACTCTATACCTAACAACTCTCCAAATGTGTTTTTACTCAAAGTGTAGCTTATGGACACTATATACTTAATAGCTTGAATTATGTGGCAAAAGTTTTGATTGATAATTTATCCCACATGTAGAGCTCCAGTACATAAACATGTATTCCATGTAAGGACAAATGTTGGACTAATAGCACATCAAAAGCTAAGTATTGCAAGTAATAGACAAGCTAGATAAGTCTTACAGTATACTGAGATCAAATTTAATTATTAGAAATATAACAACAGCTTCATTACATTAATCTTGTTATAACATAGTAGGGGATCCTAATTGGGGAAATTCCTAGATCATATTAGACATAGTATGATGATTCTGAGTACTAATAGTACAAAATGAAATAATAAAACAAGTTCAAAATCATTTCGTATGTCCTTTTAAATATATAACATAAGAAAATAAAAGAAAAAACAAGAATTGCTTATATAGAAAGATACGGTCTATCGAGATGAAAAGTACTGTTCATAGCCACCTATAGGTATAGCCCTCTGTGCTAGTAGCTACTGTTAAAGTTAGGTCCTAAGAGGTTATAAATGGAAGTCTGTGTATCATAGTAATAATATAGCAGTCCAGAAAATTAGGAGAAAGAAATT
>NW_024533364.1:0-12500 GCF_016097555.1 Gigantopelta aegis
CTGGCATTCTACGACACGAAAAGTTCAAATTTTTCAGAAAGTTGTTATTTGTTTTTGTTCTTTCTCTTTTTTGTCTTATATATACTCTTCAAAAGAAGAAACGCAAAACCACATTGTCATAACATTTGGAGAATTGATTTAATTATTGAATGGTGAGTCCGATAATTACCAAATGTTGCAGGATTGTTCACAATTCACTCTAGTCCATTGTGAGTAAGTGATAGGACACACCACCAAGGTCAAGGTCATCTGGAGTCAATACCGGGTGTGGCCTCCGCGTGTGTTGACAACTGCCTGGCACCGCCTGCCCATTGAAGCAACCAGAGTACGGATGACGTCCCGGGGGATGGTGGCCCACTCGGCCTGCAAGGCTGCTGCCAGCTCGGGCAGGGTCTGGGGCTGTGGTTGTCGCTGTCGGAGGCGTCGGTCCAACTCGTCCCATAGATGCTCAATTGGGTTCAAATCCGGTGATATCGATGGCCAAGGAAGGACATTAATGTTGTTGTTCTGTAGGAAAGCCGTTGTGAGACGTGCTGTGTGAGTCCTGGCGTTGTCATGTTGGAACACTGCGTTGGCGTTGGCCATAACTGGAACGATGTGTGGCCGGAGGATCTGGTCAATGTAGCCCTGTGCATTCAGGTTGCCCTGCACGTGGACCAGGTCAGTTCTGCCAGTGTGTGAGATGGCTGCCCACACCATGACACTACCCCCGCCGAATCTGTCCACTTCCTGCACGCAGTTTGCCGCATAACGTTCACCACGACGCCTATACACGCGACATCTTCCATCATGACGTGGGAGCAGAAATCGGGACTCGTCACTGAACCACACCTGTCTCCATCGCAGTTGAGGCCATTGTCGATGAATCTGGCACCACTGCAGTCGGAGTCGACGGTGTTGTGGTGTTAAGATGACACCTCGAACTGGACGTCTGGCACGAATTCCTACCTCACTTAGGTGGTTCCGTACGGTCTGGTCGGATATCCTGCGCAAACCTGGTATTGCTGCGGCTGTGGATGTGGCAGTAGTCAATCGTTCCCGAAGATGGCGTACCCGGATGTAGCGGTCCTGCCCGGGGGTAGTGACCCGTGGTCGACCGGATCTAGGGAGGTCACGTGTTGATCCATGTTGCTGGTAACGGTCCCACAGTCTGGAGATGGTGCTTGGGGACACATGGAATGCCCTGGCAACGGCCGTTCTGGATTCGCCTGCGTCTAGTCGGCCGATGGCATTGTTTCTCTGCGGTTCACTGAGACGTGGCATGTCCTGGATTGTCAACTGTCGGCCAGATACAGAGGCCAGGCAAGCGAACACCCTGCACTTTTATACTGTCGGTGTTCATGTTGCACGTGCAGACAACGCACGTGCAGTGGTGACATGGTTTGCACGTGGCTGCGTTTTTGCGAATATTCACATTTTGGAACTTTATTGTACAGTAGCTGCGTTTTATCGAATGTAACCGTGGGAATGTGTTTGGGACATGCAATGACCTTATATTCACAAAGCATGAACCGGTAGGAAACATAAAATCGGAGTTATAACCCATTTGTACCCTTTTGCGTTTCTTTTTTTGAAGAGTTATATATATATATTTTTTTTTTTTTTTAAGAAAGACGCTAGGTTTTTGTAAACAAAAAATCACCTTACGCTGTTATGGAACCATGCACCTTTAATACTCATGTATAGGTATATCACAGAAAAATCGTTAAGATATAATAATAGACCAGGCTAGATGTATATTACATTTACGTTAAATGATTTCCATATGCTTGTTTAATAATGATGGAGATGGTGATGATGATGATGATGATGATGATGATGATGATGATGATGATGATGATGACAATGATAATACTATACACATAAATAATGTATATACATTATTAAAAAACATGCCTGTAAATAATTAATAGCAACTAATAAATATTTTAGTATATACTAAAACTCAAATAAATAAAAAAATTATTATGTACTTTTCATGGCTTCTAGTTCAAGTTTTAGATCTTCTTTTGTCATCATTTTGGTTTGAACAGTAGTGAGTTGAGACATAACTTCTTTTACGTCTAGCCCGATCGAGTCAACGTGAACATTTTTGTATGGAGACACAACATCAATTCATCTTCATCTTGATACAATTCTTTATTTTGAATTAGATTGACTGTAACAAATATAAAAACATTTTTTAAGTAAATGTTCTATGTATAAACAAACTTATATTGTATAAAGAGTCAAAATAAACTATTGTATGAGACCCAAACCGTTGTCTTTTGTTTTCTTTTTAATAAACTTTGTCAATAAAGTTTTTAATATCAAGATTTGTATCTAATTATTCTAAAATGTTTTCGTAATGAAATATAAACATATTTAGTCTTATTTCTTGTACAAATCTTAACATTACTAACTGTCGACAACGCACATGCTTTCTCAGCCATGCTCGTCTGCCCTATAAATAGTACAGTGCAAGCACATGTTTTTTAAACAAATACCTTAACTTATAAATTTGTGCATCAACATTAATTAATACTCAGTGAATCGCTGAGTTCTTATCAAATTATATGCATACCGTTTTGTATGTCCCCCGTAGCTTCACATTTCTTATTACGTCCTCGAGTCCAAGCCATTTTTTCATATCTAAAAATGCACGAGATGACGGATGTGACGTCACACATTATACATATTCATAACTACCCAAAGAAGCTACTAAACTACGTCTCTAACCGTAACAGTTTTTGGTGAATTGCATTGAGGATGCACCTTCATTTTCTGTTTGCTGAGAATGACGTGCCTTTATAGTTTCTTGTTTCGAAGTATACTTTTTTTCTGGCTTGAAATTATTTCAAAACTTGAATCAATTGACATATTACGTTTTGAACGACGTTTTTTTTTTTTTTTTTGTTCTCTCAATTTGCTGTCGATAGCAGGCAGTAAGGTTCGTTCACAACAACTGGTGACTAGTATTCACAAATGACTTCATTAGTTCACAGTTTTCTGTCACTCGGGTCACAGTTTGATTACTTCATTGTTTCAACCAAGATAATCACTGTACGACTTGCCATGTACGGCTTGGGTCAAGGGCTTTGGGATACGTTTAAGATGGCTATTTTTACATGTCAGTATAGCGAACAGTATATCTTATTATATCTCTGCTCGAAACTATTTTGACAAGAAAGTTAGATTTTTACACATTACAAAGCATACTAAAGTCAGTGTAATGCTTTAAAGCGTAGTCTTACTTTAAATCTCTTGTACAATGAACTTTTTTGTGGAACCTCTTTAATACCAGTCTGTCCCTTACCATGCGACCTTGACCTTTCATTTCTTTGACGTGTATCTTAGCCTAGAACTGATTTCTTTGTGATGTGTAAGTTAACCTAGAACTGATTGCTCTGTGACATGTAAGTTAACCCAGAACTGATTGATCTGTGACGTGTAAGATAACCTAGAACTGATTGCTCTGTGACGTGTAACTTAACCTGGCACTGATTCCTCTGTGACGTGTAAGTTAATCTAGAACTGAATACTCTGTGAAGTGTATAAACAGAGAACTGATTGCTCTCTGACGTGTAAGTAAAAGTAGAACTGATTGCTCTGTGGCGCGTAAGTTAACAGAGAACTGATTGCTCTGTGACGTGTAAGTTAACATACAACTGATTGCTCTGTGACGTGTACGTTATCAGTGAACTGATTGCTCGGTGTCGCATAAGTTATCCGTGAATTGATTGCTATGTGACGTGTAAATTAATCTGGAACTGATTGCTATCTGACGTGTAAGTTAACCTAGAACTGATTGCTATGTGACGCGTAAGTTAACCTAGAACTGATTGCCCTGTGACGCGTAAGTTAACCTAGAACTGATTGATCTGTGTCGTGTAAGTTAACCTAGAACTGATTGCTCTGTGACGCGTAAGTTAACCTAGAACTGATTGCTCTGTAACGTGTAAGTTAACATAGAACTGACTGCTCTCTGAAGTGTAAGTTAACCTAGAACTGATTGTTCTGTGACGTGTAAGTTAATATATAACTGATTGCTCTGTGACGCGTAAGTTAACCTAGACCTGATTGATCTGTGACGCGTAAGTTAACCTAGTACTGATTGCTCTGTGACGTGTAAGTTAACAGAGAAATGATTGCTGTGTGACGTGTAAGTAAAAGTAGAACTGATTGCTCTGTGGCGCGTAAGTTAACAGAGAACTGATTGCTCTGTGACGTGTAAGTTAACATACAACTGATTGCTCTGTGACGTGTACGTTATCAGTGAACTGATTGCTCGGTGTCGCATAAGTTATCCGTGAATTGATTGCTATGTGACGTGTAAATTAATCTGGAACTGATTGCTATCTGACGTGTAAGTTAACCTAGAACTGATTGCTATGTGACGCGTAAGTTAACCTAGAACTGATTGCTCTGTGACGCGTAAGTTAACCTAGAACTGATTGATCTGTGTCGTGTAAGTTAACCTAGAACTGATTGCTCTGTGACGCGTAAGTTAACCTAGAACTGATTGCTCTGTAACGTGTAAGTTAACATAGAACTGACTGCTCTCTGAAGTGTAAGTTAACCTAGAACTGATTGTTCTGTGACGTGTAAGTTAATATATAACTGATTGCTCTGTGACGCGTAAGTTAACCTAGACCTGATTGATCTGTCACGCGTAAGTTAACCTAGTACTGATTGCTCTGTGACGTGTAAGTTAACAGAGAAATGATTGCTGTGTGACGTGTAAGTTAACCTAGAACCGATTACTCTTTGACACGTAAGCTAACAGAGAACTGATTGCTCTGTGACGTATAAGTTAACAGAGAACTGATTGCTCTGTGACGTGAAAGTTAACTTTATAACACACTTTCTCACCAAAGTTGCTCAATTTAAACAATGTGCTGTCGTCGTCGATTTGTCATTCCAAATAATGTGATAGGATACAAAATTATCGCTTTCTATAAGCTATCAATCAGTACTAATATTGTCAATCAGAAACAGACTGGGAGCCGTAAGATGTTTTACTAAATTTACCTGTCTGAAGAAGCAATTTTGCTAATTTTATGTTGTCGTTTGGAAAGTATGCAGAACTAACACGATGATAACATACTATTTGCAATAGGTATTGCGTTAAATATTTGTTGCAACAATGCTGTAATATTCCATTTTATTTATTTGAAAATTTGAAATAAATGAATATTGAAGCAAAAACGTTCTACTACTTAGAACATTGTCGCCCAAATTCGAGTAATCTACGTTACATTTTGTTTATAAATACAAGTTATGTTAATAAAACCAAGCAAAATAAAATATCAAAGGCATATTTCAGAGCCTTCAATCGATGACAAGTATACTTCTAACATTTAATACAAACTACTGTCTCCATGTTGCAAAATAGTAGCGAATTTCGAAGCGTAGCGTTAAGCATGCAATCTATGAGACCGCCCCTATCATACACATGAGAAGAGCCAATCACCCATAGGTTTGTGTACGTACTGCGATAATAGCAAGTAGTCTCATAAATGCATTGGTATACATGCGGCATTATCTCAATGTATTACTGTGGGTGGAGAAGCATTTGAAGTAATTTACGTGATGTAATCAACGTTACATGTAAATACTAACATTGCTATTAAAACGACTGCTTGACGTTTATTATTGATTCCCACTAAACGTAGTAGTCTCCCTTGCGAAAACACGTTCTTTGAACATTACTATATGTCTTCAAAATCCATAGGTAACGTAAGTAACAATCTATAGGTAACGTAGATTAAACATATTTTTAATTATAGTATAATTCAGTAGTATTGCAATTAAATGTAAGTGTTAGTCGACACTGTGTCTTAAATATAAAATTAGTAACATCTGAGCTTGAGAACCAATGTTTAGTCATTAATTAATCATTGAATTTGTCTTGTCTGTAGCACTTGTTTCAATAGTAACGAAGATTACCTTTTCATTTCCAGGATTTTAAGGGTAAAAATTCAGAGAGATTATAGGCAAATACAATTTGAGAGAGAGAGAGAGAGAGAGAGAGAGAGAGAGAGAGAGAGAGAGAGAGAGAGAGAGAGAGAGAGAGAGAGAGAGAGAGAGAGAGAGAGAGACAGAGACAGAGACAGAGAGACAGAGCCACACAGAGAGAGCGAGAGTGAGAGAGAGAGAGAGAGAGAGAGAGAGAGAGAGAGAGAGAGAGAGAGAGAGAGAGAGAGAGAGAGAGAGAGAGAGAGAGAGAGACAGAGACAGAGAGAAACAAAGAGAGGCAAAGAGACTACTTTCACTTCATTCAGGTGGGAACCAGTATGCGATGCCAGTGACTACTAACGTCACATCCCATGAAATGACCACTACCCTAGAGATCTCATTGAATAAATATGTGGATATTTCAGATATTTATTTAAATCTATTTAATTTCGTTTTCCTCTTTATTTCAGAATTTGAAACATTCACGATGACGACCGTCAAGGGATTAACATTTGCGTCAGTCTCACAAGAAACTGGACCCAACGACGAGTTTTCGACCGAAAATAGACCCATTACTCCTGCCAGACGTTCCTCTGAAATTGCCATCAACGCCTATAGGAAAAATTGGGCCAACCGTCTGGACAATATCGAAGAGCACCCAAGCCAAACTAACGATAATCTAAAGATTGTTGGCTTCGAAAACAATTTTGACAGTTTAGACGATCATCATTCGGACAGAGGGAGCCACCCGCCGAATGGAAATACGAAGAACAGTGCGATTGAAATCTTTGTTTTGGATGATGCGAAGGTTGACTCGGAGAGTAATGAGACCAGAACAGAATTTGGCAATGGGAACATTAAAGAACACAAAGCTTTGGATAAAGTCAAGTAAGTGTGATGGCCATTTTCATTATTTAAAGTGAAAGACCCTAGTTTGTAAGCATTACGACGTATTGTTTTCACTATTAAAGCCGGTTTAAAAACAAAATATATATATAATTTAAATTAGATTTACTTAAATTTTATGATTTAGAATATTAATTTTCGTGAACCTGAAGTGGTTCTGGTCATCCACATTTTTGCAATAACCCAAAATGCATTTTTCATCATTCTGAAAAAAGGCACGTTCGTCTGAGAAGTAATGACATCGAGACAAGCTCTAGGTTTTTTTTGACGATATTTCCCAGTTTAAACATCACAGACTTTAGCTTCTCTCTGTTATAACCTTATCTTAATGTGTGTTGCAGGTTTGTAGATTAACTAAACTTAGTGTCCATTTTCACGGGCTGAAACTTGGGTCTGCGCCTTTAAAGCGACAAACCCTAGTTTTTAAACACTACCGCATATTGTTCACTGTTATAGCTATTTTTGATTACTGAAATCAGACTTTGCTTACTTTATATTCTTTAGAATATCCATTTCCGAATATCTGAATATTATTGTTTCTAATCATACTGGTTTTTATAATATAAAGAAGTGTATTTTGTCATATTTGTATAAACGCACGTACGTCTGAGAAGTAACGTTTATGAAGTTGAGTTCTAGCCTTTTCTTTCTTTCTTTCTTTTTTTTTTTGTTGTTGTTGTTGTTGGGGGGGGGGGGGGGGCATTTCCCCCATTTCAACATCACATACTGTTTGTTTTATTCAATTGTAACTTTATCGACTGGTGTTATAGGTTTTTAGATTTAGCGAAACAAAAATCAATTTTCACGCGTTGAAACTTGGGTATGTGTCTTTAAGAGTATATAACATCCCGTACGGTCGCAACCTACAGTCTGGCCCAATTTGCAGTGATTAGTTGTTATAGGTTATACTATAACAAATAAAATACCATAGGCTTCCATGTTAACGTTTGTGTTCAAAAACACTATATACAATATATCAACCAAACTATGACCCATAAATATCAGTACTACAACCCCAACCTCAAAGTATTAACTGAAGAAAATTGTACCTTTCATGGCTCATTTTCGATATAACTGGATGTTTTTACAACAACCCTAGTTTGGCACACAACTTGAGTACATTTGTTTTTACATATATCCCATACACGTTTCAAGCACAAGGCTAATTGACAGTGGTACTAGATAACATAAAATTGCGTACATGTTTTATAACAAACACAGCCTGTTTTATGTGTAACATTTATTTCCGAATAATATTTCAGTGATGAAGAGTGGTTGAAATGGGCAGAAGCGCAGTTCTATGGAATCGCCAAGGGAAAAGAAGGAGTCGACAAAACGTCGTTCAAACACGCTCTGGGAGTCAAAGAGGTATTGTCTTTTATTTTTAATTAAACAAGCAAAGTAAATCTCTGTTTTAAGGGTAAAAAGTTAATAATAAAAACCCATTAAGGCTCGTAACACAATTATTTAGTACATCATATCTATTGTAAATTTAGCTCATTATTTACCGGCCTCGGTGGTGTTGTGGTTAAGCCATCGGACATAAGGGTAGTAGTTACTGGGTTCACAACCCGTTACCGACTCCCACCCAAAGCGAGTTTTAGCGACTTAATGGGTAGGTGCAAGGCCACTACCGGTACACTCTCTTTTCTCTCACTAACAACTAACTCAATGTCCTGGCCAGACAGCCCAGGTAGCCGAGGTGTGTGTCCAGGACAGCGTGATTGAACCTTGAATATTCAGCATTATGGGAGAATTTGTAACTTAAAAGTATATTCCTGAGTTTGCTGCAATTTTTAAGATGTTATCGACTAACACAGACTTTTTAACGATAGTAATTACATATCAACTATATTATTCTACATAAAATATGAGTGTTTCTGATCGTTCTAATATATGTACCAGGTTGAATTTCATTTTATTTCCTAAAATATAATTTTTTCGTACGTACGAAATTATTTGAAGACAAAACATTAAGACGACCAGAAACGTTGAATATACAGCCACTGATATTCTAAACAAGAAAACATATTTAATATGTAAGTTTAATCGTAGAAATATTTTATTAGTCGGAAACATCTTACAATACAGCAAACTCAGGAATGTCCCTTTAATATAGTTTTTTTTTTATTATTAAAGGTGCTATGTCTTGCAATAATGGCGGTGTCCGCCAAAATATTTTGAAATGTTTTGCTTTGAAACATAAAACATCTACTTTCAGCTGTATGCCAATAAAAATGACAACGAAATAATTCCATTTACTAGTAGAAATAAAATTAGTGTAAGGAAAATTTTGAAAGTGTGTCACACGCATTAACTAGTGACATCACTGTTTTATGCCTACGCATTCAACACGCCAAATTTAACCAGAATTCTTTGCGGTCACATGATGAAAGAAACAGAGATGGTGGCCATATGCTATATTTACCCACAAAATATATTCGGGAAACCCCTCGTGTCGTCCTGTGCAATCGATTAATTTGTAGTTATTTATGAAAAATAATTGTGAAAATATTGAAATATTTTAGTTTCAACTTTCACATAGAACCTTTAAACCAGTAATGCAAGTGGCAGTCCTCTTTCAGGTAAATTGCGGAGGATATATATCGTTCTGAAAAGTGGCAGTCTTCCTACAGGCGAAACGCGTGACCGTGATTCCTGTGAGAAGTGACATCACTGTCAATATTAGAAGTGGCAGTCCTCCTAAAGGCGAAGTAAGCGTCATGGGGAATAATAATTTTCTTACTAAGTTTGTTTTGTTTAAAGATACCACTAGAGTGCATTGATTTATTAATTCTCGACTACTGGATGTCAAACATTTAGTATTTTTAACATATTGGTATATATAAACGACCCCTTGCTACTAACGAAAAACACATTTGCGGGTTTCCTCTCTAAGATTATATCTCAAAATTACCAAATGTTTGACATCCAATAGCCGATGATTAATAAATCAATGTTTTTCAGTGGGGCGTTAAACAAAATCAACTTGAACTTCAGAACGAGAGAGCGATAACTCTACCCTCCAACTGCTTCGTGTGATTATTATAAACAATGACAACCAAGTAATTCCATTTACTAGTAGAAATAAAATTATTTTAAGGGAAATTTTGAAAGTGTGTCACACGAAGTAACTAGTGACGTCACTGTTTTATGCTTACGTATTCAACACGCCAAATTTAACCAGAATTCTTTGCGATCAAATGACGAAAGAAACAGAGATGGTGGCCATATGCTATATTTAGCCACAAAATATATTCGGGAAACCCCTCGTGTCGTCCTGTGCAATCGATTAATTTGTAGTTATTTATAACAAATAATGGAACATATCGAAATATTGTAGCTTCAACTTTCACATGGGACCTTTAAACCAGTAATGCAAGTGGCAGTCATCTTTCAGGTAAATTATGGAGGGAGGATATATATATATATATATATATATATATATAGATATATCGTTCTGAAAAGTGGCAGTCTTCCGACAGGCAAAAAGCGTGGCTATGCGAAGTGACGTCACTGAGTCAGTATTAGAAGTAACATTCATCCTACAGGCGAAGCCATGGGGAATAATAATTTTCTTACAAATATTGTTTTCTTTAACGATACCACTAGAGTGCATTGGTTTATTAATCATCGACTACTGGATGTCAAACATTTAATATTTTTGACATATCGGTGCATATAAAAGATCCCTTGCTACTAATGGAAACATGTTTGCAGGATTCCTCTCTAAGGCTATATGTCAAAATTACCAAATGTTTGACATCCAATAGCCGATGAATAATAAATCAATGTGTTCTACTGGTGTTGTTAAACAAAACAAACTTCAGAATGAGAAATCGATGTATTCTCGAACTGCTTCTTGTGATTATTATTTTTACAAAATAGTTTTATTTTTTTATTTTTTTTTATTTTTCTCGTTCAGTCCTTTTTTGCCGATAGATTCTTCGACATCTTTGACAAGGACGGAAGCGGCTTTATTGACCCAGGGGAACTAATGGACGGATTACACCTGTTAACAAAGGGAACTACCACTGACAAACTCATCTTTCTCTTTGATGTCTACGATCAGGAGGTGAGTGTTTGTCTTTTCATTTCTTTTGTTGTTGTTGGGTTGTTGTTTTTTTCATTTGTTTGTTTGTTTGTTTGTTTGTGTTTGTTTAGTTTGGTTTGGTTTGGTTTGGTTTGGTTTGTTTGTTGTTGGTTTTTTGTTTGTTTTTGTTTTGCTGTTGTTGTTTTTTGTGTGTGTTTTTTGGGGGGTGGGGGTGGGGGTGGGGGGCGTATTGGATTTTTTTTTCACTTGCACAATATAAGTTGTAGAAGCATCACGAGGGGTATATGGCTTTTTATGTACCCTCTGTGTGTTCTTTTACCCCGAGCCGAAGGCGAGGGGGTAAAAGAGCACACAGAGGTACATAAAAAGCCATATACCCCGAGAGATGCTTCTACAACGAATTTATCTTGCCGACATGTTAAACCATATAGCCAAATAATCAAAATAACGCAGAAAATAATTGTTAACAATTTATTAACGGAGCCGTACCACGCGGACGCGAACGAAACCAGTGACGAAAAATAGTTCCGTCGATAAACGAGTTTTTAATTTCAAATGTTTGTAATACGAAATTGTCTGAAACAGATATTAATAACAAAAATAAAAACACTTTTTTTTTATTAGAAATGTATATAGTAAAAAAATAAAAATATTAAAAAAAATAAAAATAAAACCCAACTGTTGCTAATCGCGCATTAATACAATAACACCACGACCGTAATTAGGTGGCCGAGTTCAACATTGCAGCTTTTAAAAGTATTGAAATAGTGTATTTTATAGTAAAAAATAAAATTAATTATGTATACTTGGTTGATTATCAATGTTATTTATAATCTAATTATTGCTTTAGCATTAACTGGGGCGGCTGGAAACTGTTGGAAATTACAGACGGGGTATAAGAGAATTTGGCTCCGCCCACAGGGGGATAAGGGATTTGTCCAACGGCAAACAACCAATGGGATTAAAGAATTTTACATGAAGGCGAGATAAGTCGATTTATTTATTTATGTAATATAGTCATTGTATTTTTCTTATTTTAGACACTATGTTTGTATTAATGTATAGAGAATACTACGTAATTGTTATTAGATACAATTTATCTTACAAAGAGTTGGTTCATGATATTTTAACGACCCAAGGGAACAAGCTGTAAGATAAATGATACTTCAAGAATATGAGTGTAATATTCTATGCATATATCATCAAAACAAAAACAAACACACAAAAATAAAATTAAATAAAAACAAACATCAAACACCAAAAGCAACGAACAAAGCAGTTTTTTTTTACATAAATAGAGTACTCTTCTTGCATAGTTAATGAGATTTGTTTTTAATCGTGTTAATTTCAGTGGATATTTTGACTTTGACATCTGGGTAATTACCATAGAGCAGCCAATCAGATGTTTTGAAATCCTGAGTCATAAAAACTCTCACATGGAGTTCTCCCAAATCCATATTGTGAACATCAAAAGAAGTGCAAATATTTTAATATGTTTTTTTTATGATAAAATTAATTGTGTAAATAGACTGTCAAAATAGGCCTAAAATGTTCACAACAATTCAAACTGAATAAAGTTAAAGAAATTTAAATTAATATTCAC
>NW_024533364.1:17500-43646 GCF_016097555.1 Gigantopelta aegis
ATCTGAGTGCACGCGTCGTAAGTCGGGAGTGGAGGGAATTACAACGCAATTGCTGAGTCGGCCAACTCCGTAGTAACAGTAACTGTTGATAGTCTGGGATCATAGCATAACGCCCACACAACCTTCGCATCAGCAGGGGTTGCACTTGCCAGACTCGACAGTCGAGTGGGCGCTAATCGACAGGTGTAGGCCAAGCTTTAGATTCACGTCGTCTCCACGGTCGAGTGACGAGCATTAGCGCACGCCAGCCGTATCGGCTAGATGTAACAGTTGTCGACGTTATGGAAGTTCTGACCGGCGAAACATTACAGACTGTACGCAACTACTGCGACTTCATGGACGGATGCGGGTTTTTTCAGTGAAGGTGTATGTGTGTGTGTGTGGGGGGGGGGGGGGGGGTGCAACGTTTAAAATGAGAACCTACTTTATTCAAAAGTACGCTTTTCAGACGGTTCGTCCACCGTAGAATTCGTCCACGTACAATTCGTCCATCCACCTCGGACAATTCGTCCACTCGATTAAAACATTTAGACCAATACATCTAAACTGTTATTTCTTAGCCATTAAAATGGTTAATTATTTTCATTTTGTGGTAAACTACTTGTATATGAAACAAACTAATTTTAGTGGCACTATCAACTTGTTATTGTCTGTCTGTGTTCAATATCAGGGGTGCAGAAATAGAAAATATTTCACTAGCCCGCCGGACCAGAACCAACTAAAATCTACTAGCCCGCCAGAATTTCTACTAATTTTAATATATATCACTGGCATAGGAAGTGGGGGCCGCGGGAGGGAGGGGGCGATATACCCCCTCCCACACACACACTTTTCTTGATCCAGTAGCAGCAGTGATGGCTTATATATATTTATATTTATATATGTGTGTTTGTGCTCAGCACTTTTTGGCAACTTCCTACGCCACTGTGTGTGTGTGTGTGTGTGTGTGTGTGTGTGTGTGTGTGTGTGTGTGTGTGTGATGACAGAAACATTAAGGACACTTGGTAAATTATCAACATCACGTGGCAAACGAACGAAATCAAACCCCATATCTTGACTGGCAAATCAATACACACACACACACACACACACACACACACACACACACACACACATATATATATATATATATATATATATATATATATATATATATATATATATATTATGATCACGACTACGTTATTCACATTTATTAGACAAATATATTCAAAACACACCGGTAACATACTTTCAACGTAAACAAATCATTTCTTAGGAACTATTGATCTTTGACAGACCCTGTTTCCTGGGAATTAGGCTAAGTCTGAACCACCATCAAAACGGAACGATTTGGCTATAACGGCATCTAAATATAAGGGCAAAAATGAGATTTAAAAAAAAGAAAGAAGTTTTTTTATTAGCTGTAGCGGCATTTCATTGTATAGGTGAAATTGATTGCATTTCACCGACTTCTAGCCAGCTGCTAATACTTCTCACCTATATAGACATAAAAATACAACAAAATAATAAATGATTAATATAGATGTTGTTTTATTGAAGATATCATCGTTCACATCTTGTAACGATACAGTTTTAGCCATACATTTTTTATTTTGTTTTGGTTCCGTTTTAGTCATATAGCCATAGATTGGCATTGTGGTGCCGTTTTAGTCATATAGCCATAGATTGGCATTGTGGTGCCGTTTTAGTCATATAGCCATAGATTGGCATTGTGGTGCCGTTTTAGTCATATAGCCATAGATTGGCATTGTGGTTCCGTTTTAGCCAACGCTAGGTTCCGTTTTGTCCAAGTTCCATTTTCACTATAACCCGTTTCGGGAATGTTTCTCTTGCCCAGTTCGGAACTCTGAAGTCGTCTATTGGCAATGCGGTGCATGTATTGTTGTGTATTTCGACATCATTCTAAAACGAATGGTTTGGACTTCTTCCACGGCTGATGCGGAGTCGCGGATTCAAAGAAAAAAAATGAAATAGCACTGTAATACCGTCAGTCAGAAAAAGACAGATCGCCCGTCGGACTGGTAGTTGCATTTTTTAACTCGCATTTGGCGAGCGGCCGAGTACTTTCTGCACCCCTGAATATAGTACTTTTTTGATGTTGTTATTCAAATTTCTCTTCAAGTACACCTATAATTCTGACATACTATTTAGAAAACAAAGCTAATAACTAAACTCTTTCTAAATTACCATTTCTACTTTGCGATTGCTGTATTGCCGTACACATTTCGTCCACAGGCGCGTATTTGTCCACATACATGATTTTCGTTGTTTCTACTAGGAAGTTTTCGTCGGAAGATAATAGTCAATGCGCACTGGATGAAATTTCGTCATTTATGTTAAAAATACCATAACGTGACGTCGTTCAAATTAACCAATAAATAAAATATTATCTCCATTCCATTCTGGTGGTATTGTTCCCAGATCTGAAACACTTCGGCCTGCCTGGTCCTCTGCTTCGCCCTTTGCATCCGACCCATCCTTCCATCGCTCGCCCTCTCCGTGGTCATTTCAACCAACATGGCTTCCCGCAGAAGCAGAGGCACCAGCAGGTAAAACTGGATACCTTCGCTTGTGGCTCTGGCGTTGATCCTTCTGTGCCAACCTTCAGTTTTGTTGTTGGTCCAGATATCTGAAAAGTGCAAGAAATAAATAAAAAGTACTATACGGATAATCATATTATAAGCAAGAAAGAGCAAGTAAATAATAGTTTGTAAACACAATAATCATAAATTTACTTTACTTGTCCCATCCATTATTATAATTACAATATTATAACTATAATAGACTATGTCTATCAAATTGTCCTCATCATACTTGGTAACCCCCCTTCTGCCGCGGGCAAAGCCACTGGTGATGTCAGAGATATAGGCATGGCAAAGCTGTCAGGTTAGGTTATAATCTGCACTTCTCTGGCAATTATTTGTGTCGATATTCTACTGAAGTAAAAAGTGTTCGTACATTTATTTAGTCTGTGGGCGAAATATACGGTAAATAACTAATAGAATTTTTTTTATAGTTGACGAATTGTCCAAGAAAATGTTTTGGTTGTGGAAGAATCGTCTCGAGTTCAACAGTGGACGTATATTTAGTGGACGAATCGTCTGTGGACGAAACGTCCAGAGGACGAATCATCTGTATCCCAAAAGTACACCAACATACATATGACAATAATCCTCATAACATCAAACTCAGGTATATATTACACACCCACCTCACCCTCAGTTAAAATGAGCAAATTAATTGTATTAATTTGAAACACACGATTTCTTTCGGGAAGCTCGAAATGTGCGCGCCTGTGTACTCTTGACTATAGGGGACTAGACGGACATCTGGACCGATATCCAGCCCTACATATCTGTCCAACTCTGAAATGTCCGTCTAGCCCTCTATAGTCAGAGTACTCGGGCTAGTGTCTGTCTAGCACACATACTGACCGACCAGTCGGAAGTCGGCAAAGAAAGAAGTTAGTTTTGTTTAAGAACACCACTAGAGCACATTGATTTATTAATCATCGGCTACTGGATGTCAAACATTTGGTAATTTTGACATGTAGTCTTAGAGAGGAAACCCGCTACAGTGTTTTCATTAGCAGCGAAGAATCTTTTATATGCACTTACCCACAGACAGGATAGCTCATACCGAGGCCTTTGACCAGTTGTGGTATACTGGTTGGAACGAGACACCCCCCTCCCCCCTCCCCCCTATATATACATTGTCATTGTCGATAAGGGAAATGTTTTGATAGAACTGTTTTTCTTCAAATATAACAATGTTATCTGTTATCGGTTCCGATTAAGGCAAATGTTTTGATAGAACTGTTTTCTTCAAATATAACAATGTTATCTGTTATCGGTTGCGATTAGGCAAATGTTTTGATAGAACTGTTTTCTTCAAATATAACAATGTTATCTGTTATCGGTTGCGATTAAGGCACATGTTTTGATAGAACTGTTTTCTTCAAATATAACAATGTTATCTGTTATCGGTTGCGATTAAGCTGAATGTTCCATGCTACTGCATGGAGACTTTTTTTTCCCAATGACTTTTTTTCATATGACTTTTTTCCCTTGACTTTTTTTCCTTTGACGTTTTATCCTACAATCATCCACCGATAGAGATGGGTTATATTTAGTTAATCAATATCAATGCTATGGGTTATTGTATCTTTGCTTGTTAGTTTGTTAGTTTGTTTTATTATTTTCATTTCAACTTATTTTCGTGCTTATATCCAGTTAAGATTCATGCACGCTGTTCTGAACACACACCTCAGCTGTCTGGGTTGTCTTTCCAGGACAGAGAGTTAGTGGTTAGTGGCTAGTGCCAGATAAGAGGGTGTATTGGTCTTTGAGTCATTGAACCATTGAGTGGTTAAAGCTCGCTCTGGGTGGGAGCCGGTACCGGGCTGCGAACCCTGTACATACAAGCCTTATGTCCGATGGTTTAACCACGACATCACCGAGGTTTTGCTTGAATTCCAGTGCTAGTGTCAGCAGACTTCAATCTAACTGTTCTCGAGTTCGTCTTCACGACGAAAGCCAATATTGGATGGATATCTGGGTTAGCTCCCCTGACCGGGGTCTTCTTGATGGTCATTCTCGTGGTCATGTGCGTCTTCTCCGTGCCGTTCGTGAGGCGATCTGGACACTTTCAGGTCAGTAGAAGTACGGAGTTATCTCCCCTTTTAACACGGCATTATGCTTCTCTTTCTAAAAGGGGGCGGGACGTAGCCCAGTGTTACAGCGCTCGCTTGATGCGCGGTCGGTTTGTGATCTATCCCCATCAGTGGGGAAACATTTCCTTCCTTTCTCTTTCTATGTGTCCCGAGTCAGGCCACTGATCTTATCAGATGTCGGACTCGGGATGGGCGTGTTGGAAACCCTAGTGGTATAGGAGTACGTTAAACGAGTTACCTACCTACATCTCTTTCTGTTTGTCCCGAGTCAGGCCCCTGGTCTTATCGGATGTCGGACTCGTACGAGCCAGTGAACCACGACTGATGTATATCAAAGGCCGCGGTAAGTGTTATCATGTTTGTAAAAGATCCCTTGCTTCTAATGGGAAAAATGTAGCGGGTTTCCTTTTTAAGACTATAATATGTCAAAGTTACCTGTTTGACACCCAGTAGCTGATGATTATTAAATCAATGTACTCTAGTATTGTCGTTTAACAAATCAAACTTTAACTTTCAGGTTAAGTAGAAGGATAGTTATCTCCCTTTTTAACATAGCATTATGCTTCTCATTCTGTTGTATTGTATTACATAAAAAGTTAAATATGGTTTTGTTTAACGACACCACTAAAGCACATTGATGTCTTTAATCATGGGTTACTGGATGCCAAATATTTGGTAATTCTAACACATAGTCTTAGAGAGGAAACCCTCTACATTTTTCCATTAGTAGCAAGGGATCTTTTATATGTACTATCTCATAGACATGATAATATATACCACTGCCTTTGATATACCCGTCATGGTGCACTAGATGGGACGAGAAGTAGCCCAATGGGCGTC
This sequence comes from Gigantopelta aegis, assembly GCF_016097555.1. NCBI lineage: Eukaryota > Metazoa > Mollusca > Gastropoda > Neomphalida > Peltospiridae > Gigantopelta > Gigantopelta aegis. The sequence goes on from NW_024533364.1 coordinate 23,016, forward strand.
CGACAGGGATCGATCCTAGACAGACCACGCATCAGACCAGCGCTTTATCACGGGGCTACGTCCCGCCCCCGCATAGAGAACGAACTAATGGATTGACATACAACTTTGTAGAGAATAATGCTAAAACTCTTTAAAGGGACATTCCTGAGTTTGCTGCATTGTAAGATGTTTCCGACTAATAAAATATTTCTACGATTAAACTTACATATTAAATACATTTTCTTGTTTAGAATATCAGTGTCTGTATATTCAATTTGTTTCTGGTCGTCTTAATATTTGTAAGAAGCCCAAACTGAATTTTGTCTTCAAATAATTTCGTTCGTACGAAAAAACATATTTTAGGAAATAAAATGAAATTTACGCTAGTACAAATATCAGAACGATCTGAAACGCGTCTAATATACAACCACTGATATGTTATGCAGGAAAATATATTTCATATGTAATTACAATTGTTAAAAAGTTTCTGTTAGTCGATAACATCTTACAAATTGCAGCAAACTCAGGAATGTCCCTTTAAACCAATATCAACTCATAGGTTGTTGTGTTTTGTGTGTGTGTGTGTGTGTTTTGTTTCTGTTGTTTTTTGTGTTTGTTTGTTAATTGGGTTTATTTTGTTGTTGTTGTTGTTTTGATTTGGGGGGGGGGGGGGTGTTGGGGGTGTACAAAAGATCTGTGCTAATTTTAACATAAAGTGGAATTGGTTAAATTTTCCTTTTTAATTCAAGGATGGAAGTCAAAGTAGAACAATTGTCCGTGCAGCTCTACCTTTAATATCCGTGTAGAAAATATAAAAGCGTGTTCGGAAAAAAGAAGAAATGTACTGTAGTAAATGACTCCCATAGCCCCCCCCCCCCCCCCCCCCCCCCCTGGACAAGTCAGTGATTGCCCCCTCTGGCTAAGCCAGTGACTTCTCCCTCTCTCCAATTATGACCCTGGTATCTATATACATGTAACATTCATTTTATCATAGTTCTCGTCATACAAAATACTTTAAGTGATTATACATCAATGTTTTCAGATTGTCTACTGGAAACACCTCCTGTATGTTCCGTTCTGGATCCTCCCCATTAACTTCCCTCTCCGGTTATATCGATATTTGTAGTGCAGTGATATTTTTAGCAGTGTTCTATATATCAGAGTTCGTCATTCAAAATATGTTGAGTAATCATACGATCAATGTTTTCAGTCCAGCCAGTGCACCACGACTGGTGTATCAAAGGCTGTTTATGTGCTATCCTGTCTATGGGATGTTGCATATAAAAGATCCCTTGCTGCTAATAGAAAAGAGTAGCCCATGAAAGTGGTGACAGCGGGTTTCCTCTCTATATATCTTCCTCATTAAATTTCATCTCTCTATGGACACACCTCCTGTATGTGTTCTGGTCCCATTAACCATATGTCTGTCCCGTTCTGGATCTTCCTCATTAAATATAACAGTACACAAAATGTGCTGAGTGCGTCGTGAAATAAACCATTTCCTTCCTTGGAATGTTTTCAGATTTTCTACTGGACACACCTCCTGTATGTCCCGTTCTGGATCTTCCTCATTAAATTGTACATCAATGTTTTCAGATTTTCTACTGGACACACCTCCTGTATGTCCCGTTCTGGATCTTCCTCATTAAATTGTACATCAATGTTTTCAGATTTTCTACTGGACACACCTCCTGTATGTCCCGTTCTGGATCTTCCTCATTAAATTGTACATCAATGTTTTCAGATTTTCTTGGACACACCTCCTGTATGTCCCGTTCTGGATCTTCCTCATTAAATTGTACATCAATGTTTTCAGATTTTCTACTGGACACACCTCCTGTATGTCCCGTTCTGGATCTTCCTCATTAAATTGTACATCAATGTTTTCAGATTTTCTACTGGACGCACCTCCTGTATGTCCCGTTCTGGATCTTCCTCATCCTCCATTGCCCTAACTTTTGGTTCTGGTTCATAGCCCCCGGAGTCATCTTCCTAGTGGAGAAGATATCCAGGTCAAAGTTCATTAAGACGATGCGCTATGGTCAAACGTTCATCACAGAGGTCAATCTGCTGCCCTCTAAGGTAAGTGTCACAGCAGAGTGAAGAGAGATTCATCTAACGGTTACCACAGCAACCACAAGCGGGGAGGTGGGGGGGGGGGGGGGGGATTTCATATACACAACCTAGTCCAGAGGGACGTAGTAAGTGTGATTTTTTACTATGTCCGGATATCCTTAAATACCCTTAATGTAGCTGGTATTCAAAACTTGTGGCACCATAATTCAACCGTTTTTTAACCGAAATAGTGCAACAAATGGACACAGAAACCAAAAATGTATAACCTACCGTACTCGCTAAATCCCGACAACAACATAAAACATTTTTGCTCCATTTTAAATTTGGTACACAGAGGGAAGTAACTCGCCGTGACGTTAAGAAAAGTATTGCCTTAATATGTTCCGTACACTAATACACAGCCATGACATTTAAGGGTATAGGGATTTTGGGATTTAGCTGTCGGTTGAGTACTCGCTTGAGGTACTTACGTCGCAGGATCGATCCACCTCGGTGGATTGGTTTTTTCTCTCGTTCTAACCAGTGCACCACAAATGGTCAAAATCGGTGGTATGTGCTTTCCTGTCTATGGGAAGGTGCATATAAAAGATCCCTTGCCTCATTGAGAGAAATGTAGCGGGTTTCCTCTGATGATTATATGTCATAATTACCAAATGTTTGACATCCAATAGCCGATGATTAAATAGTGCTGTCGTTAAACAAAACAAACCTTTTTTAAGGATATATACCACCAAATCAAAACGTATAGGCAACAATAGTAACATGTGTGGCTAAAACTCCTACATGTAGCTTATAAATCAACATATATACACCACGAATATAAACACTACCACCCCTCACACTTAAAATAAATCAGAAAAATGGGGGTTAAGAGATAACAGGTAGCATCTATGACTATCCTAGTTCTGCACAAAATTGTCATGCTATTTTACTAGGATCCTTTACATATTTCAGGCACAATGGTAGTTGGTACACTGACACTAGTTCAAATTAAAGCACAGGAATCTACTGGCCAGATGAACCAGCATTTTAACACAACAAACTCTGTCACATTTATCACCAATCACAGGACCTGTGGTATTAACTGCTCTATCAAACGTTAGGTTCACCTCGAACTTTGACCCAATCGGATGTTATTTAGTTTTCTTACACACCCGTTGGTGAGAGAACACCATGCGTTATTTTTTTATAACACATGATTATTTACACGTGTACGTGTGTTGACAATTTCAAGACATACACTGGCTGCTCCTATGTGATGACCAGGTCACCACTGCCAAACATCCACAGAAAAACAAGTCATTGGAAATCGATTACATTGTGACGTATAGTTAACCTGACAATCATGGGTCTGTGATGCGTAAGTTAGCTACAAGTGCACTGGCTGTAAAAAAAAAAAAAAAAAAACATTTAGTCGAAAAAGATGTTAAAAGTTGCTTAAAACCTATTTCGTTGTTTAAAAACGTATCAAACTCGCTTTCGCTCGTTAGATACATTTCAAAACAACTCGTTGTGAGATAAATGGTATCCATCGGCCACTCATGTATTATTCTCTGTTTAAATTAGTACTACTTTAAAGGGACTATCCAGAGTTTGCAGGCATTCTAAGATGTTTCCGACTAAAAGAACGTTTCTGGCGACCATTACCACATATTATTGGATATGTATTGGATATAGTATTGGATAGACGCATTATTGCATTATACATTTTCTTCTTTCAAGAACATCCTATGTGATTGCTGCGTTATGACAATGTTTGTATCAGTCATTGTTCATTTTAGGGGACGGGACGTAACCCAGTGGTAAAGCGATCGCTTGATGCGCGGTCGGTCTTGGATCGATCCCCGTCGGTTGGCTCATTGGGCTATTTCTCGCTCCAGCCAGTGCACCACCACTGCTATATCAAAGGTCGTGGTATGTGTTATCCTGTTTGTGGGATGGTGCATATAAATATCCCTTGCTGCTAATCGAAAAGAGTAGCTCATGAAGTGCCGACAGCGGGTTTCCTCTCTATATCTGTGTTGTCCTTAACCATATGTCTGACGCCATATAACCGTAAATAAAATGTGTTGAGTGCCAAGCAAGTATATCTCTAGAGAAGTGGCATTCATAACTTAAAACCTTGCTTAATCCTAGTGTTTGTCATGGTTCATCTTTTTATGATGAGGTAAATGATTTTATTATTAATCATGATCCTGTTGATTGTGCTGACTGCATTACATTTAATTCTACGTTTGATGGTATTAATGATGAAGAAGTAAGAAGTGCTATAAAATCACTTACGTTAAGTAAAAGCCCAGGTGTGGATGGTGTGCCGTCAGAGTTTCTTAAGAATGCATTATTTATTATGCCATATCTAAAGATGTTATTTAATTTTGTTGTAAATAGTGGTACATTCCCAGATTCTTGGAATGTGGGCTTAATTATTCCATTGTTTAAGAAAGGAGATATTACAGATCCAAATAACTTTAAATATTATTGAACTATTATTTACTTCTATTTTAGAAACTAGGACTAGGACATGGCTTGAATTATCCATGAAGCACAGGCAGATTTCAGAAAAGATTACTCCACAATAGATGATATATTTACACTTCAGGCATTGTGTCAAAAATATCTTAGAAAGCCTAGACACAGATTTTATGTTGCTTTTATTGATCTTCGCAAAGCTTTTGACTTGGTAGATAGGAAAAAGTTACTGTATGTGTTGCATATGAGGGGTATTCAAGATAAAATGTTTAACATTTTAAAAGATATGTAAGAAAAAGTAAAGGCGTGTGTTAGAGTAAATAATATTAGGACATATCCCTTTACAACATGTAGTGGTGTCCGTCAAGGGTGATTGTTAAGCCCAGTTTTGTTTATAATTTTTATTAATGAATTTATAAATGAGATGAATAATTGTAATCTTAGCGGAATTTTTGTGAATGAAAATATTAGTGATATACTAATGCTTCTTTTTGCTGATGATGGTGTACTTATTGATGATACAATAATAGGTTTGCAAAAAAAAAAGCTTAATGTATTAAATAAGATTTGTGTAAAATGGGGATTAGAAGTTCATGTTGATAAATCTAATATAATTGTATTTAGAAATGGTGGGTACTTAAGACATAATGAGAAGTGGTTTTATAAGGGCAGTCAATTAACAACTGTGTCATATTATAAGTATCTTGGTATTACATTCTCTTCTGGTTTGAAATGGTCTAAGGCTTTAGATACTTTATCTATTCAAGCGAGAAAAACATGTTTTCCTGTTTGTATTTTATTCAAGAAATACCCTACATTATCATATAGTACTGTCCAGAATATATTTGATACTAAAATAGCTCCTATTTTATTACATGGCTCTGAAATATGGGGAATTACTTACCGAGAATCTATTGAAAAAGTACAAAGTATTTTTTTAAAAAGGTTTTTAGGAGTTTCAGAGAGAGTATCATCAAATGCTGTACTTGGGGAAATAGGTAGAGATCATTTGTGTGTGAAATACTTCAGCCGTTGTATAAAATATTGCTGTAAATTGTTATATATGTATTCATCCAGATATCCCAAAGCTTGTTATGATATGAAGAAATGTCATGGCGAAACTGGTACAATTAATTGGGTATCACATGCAAGAACATTGTTGTTTCAAACAGGGTTTTCTTATGTTTGGATTGCTCAAGAATGTGGCAGTATCAAGTTATTTATGTCCAGCTTTGCACAGAGATGTAAAGACATTCATTTTCAACACTAGCATGATAAAATTAACTCTTCTCATTTTTTAAAGGAATATTCTTCTTATAAATCTCTTTTAGAAACAGAAACGTATATATTATATTTATCACAATACAAATATCTCTTGCGATTTTTTTCTAAGTTTAGGTGTTTGTCACATAAATTAAAAATACAGAAAAGCAGATATAATCCAGTAATAAAAAGAAATGAAACTATCTGTTTAAAGTGTAATCTTAATCATGTGGAAGATGAATATCATTTTCTTTTAGTATGTGTATATTATGCTTTGAGCAGGAAATATTTCATATCAGAATACTTTATAGTAAATCCTTGATTTCTACCCAAAATATAAAGTATATTAAAGGAATAGCCTTGTTTTTAAAAAGAAATCTGCCAGTTTAAATTGATTATACATGTATTGTAATTTGTACACACGTAGCGCACAATTAATTTGTTTTTAAAAGTAGTTATCTTGGTCATGTGACCTCATTAAGTGAATAAATATCTTGTCTTGTCTTGTCGTGTCTTGTCTTGGTACTTAACCATATGTCTGACGTCATACAACCGTAAATAAAATGTGTTGAGTGCGTCGTTAAATAATACATTTGCTTCCTTCATTGTTCATTTTAGTTCGTACGTACAAAATTATTGGAAGGTAATAAACACCTTGTTTATACAGACACTGATATTCTAAACAGGAAGTTATCTTTAATATGTAACCGTAGTCATCAAAAAGAATATGGTAATCGTAAACGTGTTACAAATGGCAGCAAATTCAGAATAGTCCCTTTACAAAAATGGCCACGGCTAAAAACAAACTACAAAAAACCCAACAGGACTCTTGCCTTAGCAGAGCAGCATTGTCGAATCTTCCGTGCTTTGTGCGATTCGATCAAGCTTGCCACTCATATAACTGTTAACCTGTAGCTTTAAAGGGACATTCCCTAGTTTGCTGCATTGTTTCCGACTAATAAACTATGTCTACGATTAAACTTACATATTAAATCTATTTTCTTGTTTAGAATTTCAGTGTCTGTAAATTCAGTGTGCCATCTTAATATTGGTAAAACTCCCAAACTGGATTTTGTCTTATAATAATTTTGTAGATACGAAAAAATATATTGTAGGAAATAAAATGAAATGTAACCTAGTACAAACATTAGAACGACCAGCAATACGTTTAATATACAGCCAGTAGCGTTTTATGCAGACAAATATATTTGATATGTAATTACAATCATTAAACAGTCTCTGTTATTCGATAACATCTTAAAAATTGCAGCAAACTATGAATGTCCCTTTAATTTATAGTGTTATTATAATCAGCCCCTTTAGTTTATTATAATTAATTATTAGTCAGTTTTTGATTGGTCATGCTCAGCACGCTGTACTGCACATGCGCAGAGGGATTGATGCGTGGTCGGTCTAGGATCGACCCCTGTCAGTGGGCCCATTGGGCTATTTCTCGTTCTAGCCAGTGCACCACGACTAGTATATCAAATGCCGTGGTATGTGCAATCCTGTCCGTGGGATGGTGCATATAAAAGATCGCTTGTTACTAATGGAAAAAATGTAGCGGGTTTTCTCTAAGACTATATGTCAAAATACCAAATGTTTGACATCCAATAGCCGATGATTAATACATCAGTGTGCTTTAGTGGTTTCGTTAAACAAAACAAACAAATAAACTTCCAGAGGGGTTTGGGAATAAAATGTCTGAGTGGACGAACGTGTTCAAGTCGTTTTTTGTTAATAACCTCACATAAGCCTTGTTGGAAAAAATCGGCCATTGGGGGGCGTGGGGGAGGAGGAGGGGGGTGCAGGCTATTAATTTGACTTCCACTAGACGCGATAGGCTTATTTGACTACCTCAGCTTCGGAGTTGGGAGTCTGGGGCAACGAACCCTAATCCCCAACCTTCCACGCTACGTCATACTAATACAAATACTATTTCATGGTCCATTCCTTGACGTGGGGAGATAGCTTGCATGTCTCAATGACTCGGAGAGCTATGCCAGCTGGAACATCAGCTCGTGGTAGGGTCACCCAAGCTGGACTGGTCAAAGGGTAGAGACTAGACTAATATGGACCGGACAGGCAGAGGACGTAAGTCAAGAAAGACAACTGTCTAGGAGAAGCAAACTCCAAAGTCAAAACTGGGCTGGAGAGGCTCAGAATCCTAGTAGGGAAATTCTCCTAGGAGAAGGAAAACTCCAAACTCAAACAAATTCGGCTATTGCATAAATAGTCTCGCCCGATATTTTTAGAATTTTATGCTCCGGAATAACGCTATAAAAGTGTAATTGGTCGATATTTAAATTGTTATTTATAGATGAAATGTCACCCTGACATGTGAGTCCACGCAATGTTGTTAGATCTACTGGTAGACCCAGTAGAGCTAATTTTAATCAGATTGTGCCCCCCTGTGCCGTACGCCTATGCGCCACTGTGTTCCTAATGAACGTGTTATCTGACCCCACAGGTGACCCACCTCGTGATAACTAAACCCGCCAATATGACGTACCAGCATGGAGACTACATCTTTCTTCAGATTCCCGAACTCGCCGCACACGAGTGGCATCCCTTTACCATCAGCAGCGACCCCGAGCTCGAAGGTGAGTTATCGTTCTTGTCGTCATCAACACTAAGTGAATGCTTCTCCCCGCACACAAGTGGCATCCCTTTACCATCAGCAGCGCCCCGAGCTCGAAGGTGAGGTATCGCTCTTGTCGTCATCAACACTAAGTGAATATTTCTCGCCGCACACAAGTGGCATCCCTTTACCACCAGCAGCGCCCCCGAGCTCGAAGGTGAGTTATCGTTCTTGTCGTGATCAAGAATATTTCATTTCAAGTTATTTTCGTGCTAGTTTATGTCCAGTAAAGGTGGAAGCACGCTATCTTGGGTACACACCTCAGCTATCTGGGCTGTCTGTCCAGGACAGAGGGCTAGTTGCTAGTTATTAGTGGTTAGTGAGAGAGAAGTGGGTGTAGTGGTCTTACACATACCCGAGAAGTGGGTTTAGCGGTCTTACACCTACTCGTACTCGCTCTGGGTTGTGGGAGCCATTACCGGGCTGTGAACCCTGTACCTACCAGCCTTATGTCCGATGGCTTAAACACGACACCACCGAAGCCGGTTATCAAGAATAAATTAATGCTTCTTACTCTCCCACGAGTGGCATCCCTTTACCATCAGCAGCGCCCCCGAGCTCGAAGATGAGTTATCGTTCTTGTCGTCATCAACACTAAATGAATGCTTCTCCAACTCCAGACAATTTGTTTTGATGCCGGTAACCCCTGCTATTGTCCACGGCAATCGGCAGTGCCGTGGAGATTGCCGATTGAAGGAAAGTAATAGACTCGCCCAATATTTTTAGAATGTGTATGTTCCCAAATAACGTTATAAAATGCGAAGTGTGATTGGTCAATATTTAAATTATTATTTACAGACGAAATGTTACCTGGACATTGGGGACTACACAGTGTTGTTAGTTTTAAATCACTGGCAGGATTCTGCAAGGTTTTGATGGGTGGGCATGAGCTCCAACTGGCTGGTGTTAGATCCACATGTAATAGAGGAGCTAATTTTAATTAGATTGGGGATCTTTTATATGCACCATCCCATAGACAGTATAGCACATACCACGGTCTTTGATGTACCAGTCGATGTGCACTGGATGGGGCAAGATATAGCCCAATGAGCCTACCGACGGATATCGATCTCAAACTGACCGCGCACCAAGCGAACACTTTACTACTGGGCTACGTCTCGCCCCAGAGATACATATGACGTTTCCTAGCCTGGACGTTGAGTAACCCTTGCCATTTTTTAAAGCATATTTCTTGTTTCAGCAAGTGCACCATGGCTGATATATCAAAGGCCGTGGTATGTGCTATCCTGTCTGCGGGACGGTGCATATAAAAGATCCTTTGCTAATGATATAAATATGTAGCGGGTTCCTCTCTAAGACTATATGTCAAAAATACCAAATGTTTGACATCCAATACCCAATAATTAATCAATCAATATGCTCCAATGATGTCGTTAAACAAAAACAAAAAACAAAAATATTTTAAGCATTTACAGAAGACGCTGTAAGGTAAATACAAATGTTTTTTCTTTATAAGGATACATGAAAGACACAGAAATTACGCTAAACAAAGGACGCCAACAATTGCAGCCAGACTTCTACGTTTCATACAAGACAAAGGGGGCTCGCGAATTTAAGGTTTGTTTTAAAGGGACATTCCTGAGTTTGCTGCATCACCAATGATTTTGATATTGCAGGCGTATGTGTATGTTCCTATAGAACTTTGATTTACCATACCAGGTCTAGGTGGATGGTCCCTACGGAACCTGCTCCAGAGAGCTGTTCCAGACGGAACACGTGGTGTTGGTGGCGTCTGGGATCGGAGTCACCCCATACGCCTCGGTACTACAGAGCATCATGTATCGGTTACTGGCATCTAAGAGGACCTGTCCAAACTGCGAGTTCTCGTGGTGCAGCGAACTCCCTGCTACCATCATGAAGCTGAAGAAGGTACGCGATTTGTGTTTTAAATTAGTATTAGTATGTTCTCTATCGATCCAACTGGAGGTGACTATAACATAGCGGCCAATCTTCATTATGTTCCCTACCGGTCCTACTGGAGGCGTCTATAACATAGCGGCCAATCTTCATTATGTTCCCTACCGGTCCTACTGGAGGGAACTATAACAGCGGCCAATCTTCATTATGTTCCCTACCGGTCCTACTGGAGGGAACTATAACATGGCGGCCAATCTTCATTAGGTTCCCTACCGGTCCTACTGGAGGGGACTATAACATAGCGGCCAATCTTCATTAGGTTCCCTATCGATCGAACTGGAGGCGTCTATAACAGAGCAGCCAATCTTCATTAGGTTCCCTACCGGTCCTACTGGAGGATACTATAACATAGCCACCAATCTTCATTATGTTCCCTACCGGTCCTACTGGAGGGGACTATAACATAGCGGCCAATCTTCATTAGGTTCCCTACCGGTCCTACTGGAGGCGTCTATAACATAGCGACCAATCCTCATTATGTTCCCTACCGGTCCTACTGGAGGCGTCTATAACATAGCGGTCAATCCTCATTATGTTCCCTACCGGTCCTACTGGAGGCGTCTATAACATAGCCGCCAATCCTCATTATGTTCCCTACCGGTCCTACTGGAGGCGTCTATAACATAGCCGCCAATCTTCATTATGTTCCCTACTGGTCCTACTGGAGGGGACTATAACATAGCGGCCAATCTTCATTATGTTCCCTACCGGTCCTACTGGAGACGTCTACAACATAGTGGCCAATATTCATTAGGTTCCCTACCGCTCCTACTGGAGGGGACTACAACATAGTGGCCAATCTTCATTATGTTCCCGACCGGTCCTTCAGGAGGCTTCTACAACATAGCGGCCAATCTTCATTATGTTCCCTGCCGGTCCTTCTGGAGGCGTCTATAACATAGCGGCCAATCTTCATTGTGTTCTCTACCGGTCCTACTGGAGGTGTCTACAAAATAGCGGCAAATCTTCATTGTGTTCCCTACCGGTCCTACTGGAGGGGACAATAACATAGCGGCCAATCTTCATTATGTTCTCTACCGGTCCTACTGGAGGGGACAATAACATAGCGGCCAATCTTCATTAGGTTCCCTACCGGTCCTACTGGAGGCATCTATAACATAGCGGTGAATCTTTATTATGTTCCCTACCGGTCCTAATGGAGGCGTCTATAACATAGCCGCCAATCTTCATTATGTTCCCTACCAGTCCTAATGGAGGCGTCTATAACATAGCGGCAAATCTTTATTATGTTCCCTACCAGTCCTAATGGAGGCGTCTATAACATAGCCGCCAATCTTCATTATGTTCCCTACCGGTCCTACTGGAGACGTCTACAACATAGCGGCCAATCTTCATTATGTTCCCTACCGGTCCTACTGGAGGGGACTATAACATAGCGGCCAATCTTCATTATGTTCCCGACCGGTCCTTCAGGAGGCTTCTACAACATAGCGGCCAATCTTCATTATGTTCCCTGCCGGTCCTTCTGGAGGCGTCTATATCATAGCGGCCAATCTTCATTGTGTTCCCTACCGGTGCTACTGGAGGCGTTTACAAAATAGCGGCCAATCTTCATTGTGTTCCCTACCGGTCCTACTGGAGGGGACAATAACATAGCAGCCAATCTTCATTATGTTCTCTACCGGTCCTACTGGAGGGGACAATAACATAGCGGCCAATCTTCATTAGGTTCCCTACCGGTCCTACTGGAGGCGTCTATAACATAGCGACGAATCTTCATTATGTTCCCTACCGGTCCTTCTGGAGGCGTCTACAACATAGCGGCGAATCTTCATTGTGTTCCCTACCAGTCCTACAGGAGGGGACTATACCATAGCGGCCAATCTTCATTATGTTCCCTACCAGTCCTACTGGAGGCGTCTATAACATAGCGGCCAATCTTCATTATGTTCCCTACCAGTCCTACTGGAGGCGTCTATAACATAGCCGCCAATCTTCATTATGTTCCCTACCGGTCCTACTGGAGGGGACTATAACATAGCGGCCAATCTTCATTATGTTCCCGACCGGTCCTTCAGGAGGCTTCTACAACATAGCGGCCAATCTTCATTATGTTCCCTGCCGGTCCTTCTGGAGGCGTCTATAACATAGCGGCCAATCTTCATTGTGTTCCCTACCGGTGCTACTGGAGGCGTTTACAAAATAGCGGCCAATCTTCATTGTGTTCCCTACCGGTCCTACTGGAGGGGACAATAACATAGCGGCCAATCTTCATTATGTTCTCTACCGGTCCTACTGGAGGGGACAATAACATAGCGGCCAATCTTCATTAGGTTCCCTACCGGTCCTACTGGAGGCGTCTATAACATAGCGACGAATCTTCATTATGTTCCCTACCGGTCCTTCTGGAGGCATCTACAACATAGCGGCGAATCTTCATTGTGTTCCCTACCAGTCCTACAGGAGGGGACTATACCATAGCGGCCAATCTTCATTATGTTCCCTACCAGTCCTACTGGAGGCGTCTATAACATAGCGGCCAATCTTCATTATGTTCCCTACCAGTCCTACTGGAGGCGTCTATAACATAGCCGCCAATCTTCATTATGTTCCCTACCGGTCCTACTGGAGACGTCTACAACATAGCGGCCAATCTTCATTATGTTCCCTACCGGTCCTACTGGAGGGGACTATAACATAGCGTCCAATCTTCATTATGTTCCCGACCGGTCCTTCAGGAGGCTTCTACAACATAGCGGCCAATCTTCATTATGTTCCCTACCGGTCCTTCTGGAGGCATCTATAACATAGCGGCCAATCTTCTTATGTTCTCTACCGGTCCTACTGGAGGGGACTATAACATAGCGGCCAATCTTCATTACGTTCCCTACTGGTCCTAATGGAGGCGTTTATAACATAGCGACCAATCTTCATTATGTTCCCTACAGGTCCTACTGGAGGCGTTTATAACATAGCGGCCAATCTTCATTATGTTCCACACCGGTTCCACTGGAGGGGACTATAACATAGCGGCCAATCTTCATTATGTTCCCTACCGGTCCTACTGGAGGCGTCTATAACATAGCGGCCAATCTTCATTATGTTCCCTACCGGTCCTACTGGAGGGGACTATAACATAGCGGTCAATCTTCATTATGTTCCCTACCGGTCCTACTGGAGTCGACTATAACATAGCGGCCAATCTTCATTAGGTTCCCTATCTATCCAACTGGAGGCGACTATAACATAGCAGCCAATCTTCAGCAAGTAAAAATAAAAAAGGGAATTCTGATGGTTGAAGGGTTTCGGGGCGGGCTTTCCTCTTTCCATGCTGAAGCATATTCACTTATTTGAGTGAATAAATCCTGAACACAAAGCTTGTAGAACATATAACAATACACATAAAAATTGTAGACGGCTGTGCTGGCAATCATCCAACATTACAGTAACGCCTAGTGTATGATTCATGAGAACAAAGATAGCTGAACTGTCCCATTGCACCAGTGTCACTGTCAACTGAAGCACTACAGTCAACCATATGAATCATGCAACATCACAGTAGTGTACGATTCGTGAAAACAGAGATAGCTGAACTGTCCCTTTGTATCAATGTCACTGTACAACATACAGGATGTGAAAAAAACTAACAAAAAGAAGCAAAAGTGGAGCGCAGCCCATTTCTTGATTCATCTTTTGGAAACCGGACACAGATATTTTCTGGGCGCATGCGTAGAGCGTCAATTTTGGTCGGGAGACTCAAGATGGCCTCTTCGGTGAAAGTGGTTGCAGTACAAAGCTTTCTCCTTCATCGATGAGTCCCCGCACGGTGAAAACTATGGATTTTGCAAAATCTGCCGTTCCGATATCAATATTTCATATGGAGGCTGGAATGATATCACGGCACTGTATGCGAAAACTGCTGCATTTGAGTGAATCATCCAACAACGGTAAGACATGCAATATTTATTCTGTAAGAAGCAAAAATGAAGGTCTGTAAACGTATGTCATTGACTTTAATAGCCTGAGTAATAACCCCCACCACCCCCACACAAAATTCAAATCTTCATCCACGAATGTATGGCTTCAATCATTACCTCGGCTTTGATGGTGCTGTAGTTCGAAGTGCCTTAGAAGTATGAGCTGATCTTCGGTGTTTTCATAACTTAATCTTCAGCTGAGACGTTCCGAGAATGTTTGGCCATTTTCGCATGTGCCGTGATATCATTCCGACCTCCATACGAAATAATGATGTCGCACCAGCAGAGTTTGCAAAATGCATAGTTTTCACCGTGCCGGGACTTATCGATGAAGGAGAAAGCTTTATACTTTGCCGAAAGCCGTTGTAGCATTTTAATTTTAATTTTATTTTTTATTTTGCAATTTTCTGGACCGCTACCGCCAACCACTTTCGCCGAATAAGCCATCTTGAGTCTCCCGACCTAAAGCGTTTTCTTCTTTTACTTTTTTCTTTTTTTTTTCTTTTTTTTTCAAAACCCAGAAAATTACAACAGAAACCAGAAAACCCGGACTCAATGTTAAAACTGGAATAATTCCAGAACCCCCGGGAAGGTTGGCAGGTATGCTATAAGTTTCATCTCCGTTCTTCTGTATGTCTGTCTGTCTGCCTGTCTGTCTGTCCGTCTGACTGTCCGACATATAGTTTTCCGGATTTTTTCTACAAAGCCCCGAGCTATTGAGCTCAAGTTTTGTGCATAGTTGTTTATCATATACTATTACCGCAAACGTTCGACTATCATAGCAATTTACCCATTTTTCACATAATTATGGACCTTGGACTTGGGAGATACAAAAATTTGTTTTCAATATTTAGTTGAAGATATTGACATGACATTTTGTATATAGCCTTATCACGTAGTTACATATCAAGTTTACTTTCATGGCGATTTACTTATGTTTCAGAGTTATGGCACATGAATGAAGGATATATGAATGTTTCGTTTTGTTTTTGTTTTTTATTTGGTTGGTGGGTTTTTTTTTTGGGGGGGGGGGAGGGGGCGGAGTATGGAATGTGTATTGCTTTAGCAGTACTCTCAGAATGCTTGTTTATATAGTCCACAAATAAAGCAGTCAGCTTAAATCTCCCATTTTCTCATCTGATCATTAGTGTACGAGATGGGGCTGGGCTGCAACACTCCCTCCCCCAGTTGTGGAGTACATCGCCAAATTCGGACAAAAACGACAGAGATATTCAGGCAAAATGTGCTTGCCTGATAGCTTTTCACTCTATATATCCATCATTCTACCCACAGTATTAATTGTAATCCATATAAAAATGCGTATATAGCTGTTTTGCTGTAATGCTAGTATAAATGTTGGTATTCAAATTCCGGCATTGTCGCTTACATGGAGAACATATCTGCCCCCACCCTCTACACAAATGGGAGCCCGTACGCCTCTGGGTTTCACTGCCCATTCCTGACGTATGTTCGATGAAACTTGAAACTCAAACCCATTGTCAAATCCTACACTAATTCGCATAGTGGTGTGACCAGGCCACGTGCTTATAAAACTTTTAGAGTCCGGACTCAAAACTCTAATTGATTCCGAGATTGTATCGTCATGGCAACACCGAACAGATTGTAAGCGTATCACGTCATTAACGGTCGAGTCTTAAGACTAAATATTTTAAAAGCACAGGCCCTGAAAGGGACAGACCCTAGTTTAACCTGTGAAAATTAACACTAAGTTTAGTTAATCTACAAACCTGTAACACATTTCGATAAAGTTACAAGTGAGAGAAACATGAGTCTGTGATTTGAAATGGTAAAATATCTTCTAAAAAATAAACTAAAACTCGACTCCATAATTGTTACTTCTCAGACTCGTGTGCGTTTCTAAAAATACGAGAAATATATTTTGTGATATTAAAAACACCAGGAAGACCAAAAACACTTCGAATGTACGGAATAGATAATCTAAACCATAAAATCTAAGTAAAATATGATTTCAGTTATCAAAAATGGCTCTAATAGTGAAAATATGCCTTAGTGTTTAAAAAGTAGGATATATCCCTTGAATAGGTTCCCATTTTCGAACGTGGTTTCGAATATATACGGCTGGTTACGTCAGTGCAGTGGACAAAGAATGTGAATTTATCACTGTTTCTAGGTTGACTTCATCTGGATCAACCGAGATCAGAAATCGTTCGAGTGGTTTGTGTCTTTGCTGACCCAACTTGAGATAGAACAGCGCCAGCGTGGATCGCTCAAAAACATCCTCGCTATGCACCTCTACATGACGTCAACACTGAACTGCACGGACATGAAGGGAATCGGACTACAGATGGCACTCGATCTCATCCACCAGGAAAAACAAATTGATCTGATAACTGGGCTGAGGAGTCGGACCAATCCTGGAAGACCAAACTGGAATGAGGTTCCTTTGTTCCAGGGGGTGGGGGGGGGGGGGGGGGAGAAGGCGGGTTGTTGTTGTTTGTTTGTTGTTGTTTTCTTTTTTTTTTTTTTTTTTTTTTTTGGGGGGGGGGGAGAGGAGGTTCAGTTTTAATAACTAATGTTCAGTCAGGTTTTGTTTTCTGTTGTGATAATCCCACATGAAATGAGGGTTGCTCTTTCAGTGCAGGTAAGCAAACGTGAATGAGGTTTATAATACAGCTCTGTTAAAGAAACTGGAATCAAAGTTTATTTTTTCAGTTTTTATAACACTTGGGCTGAAAAGGGGTAGCAGATGAGTTACTATTTGTGGGGGCTTATGGGAGTTATATTTTTAACGACACAAATCCAAATTATTTAAATATATTTTGCCTTCAAAATCAAGTTTCTTTTCTGCGAAAACTAGCAATAACATAATACATGTGTTAATCTAATATGATACTTTATAAGCCTTTTCTACAGCTTTTTTTAAAACAAGGAATGTCTGAAGTCACCCAGTAATATTTCAAGCAAGGAACTTAAGTGCTTTAGAAAAAGTTATTTTAAGGGTGAAGTAGATTTTTATATATTGTTTTAAAATTTAAACCTCTCCGTATTATTTTACACTTCCTATTTGCAGATTTTCACCAAGCTATCTAAGAAAAACAAAAGCAAGATCAAGGTTTTCTTCTGTGGCTCTCCCGTCGTAGCAAAGCAACTCAAGGCACATTGTCAGGATTTTGAATTTTCGTTTTCCAAAGACAATTTCTAAACTGACTTCAACAACAGACCTACCTACATGTGTGTGTATCTTAAATAACATGAGGGGAGGGAATTAAAATAAGGGTACAATAAATCCAGCTACGCAATAATGATCCTTTTAAAAGTAAAAATGGAACCATTTCGTATTGTGGGAGGGGGTCAACTGGTGTTGCCCTTCGTCCCCCTCACTTGGTAAGGCTCTGAACAGACAAGAAAATCAGTGTTCTGACTGACTGGGAAAGAATGATGAAGGAATGAAGAAGAAAAAAAAAAAAAATTATTAATATATAAAATTATATTTGATATCTTACAATTCAGATAATAAAATTAATGATATGTGTAATAAAAAATACATATACTAATATAGAAATATGTACATGTATAACAATTTAGCAGTTCAATGCAATACATAATAATATAATAATATATATATATATATATATATATATATATATATATATATATATATATATATATATATATATACTTTAATCAGTGGCAAATCCAGAAAATACACTTAGGAGGGGGGGGGGGGTCAATGACATGAGTCGGAATGCCAAGGGAACTTTTGAGGTTTGGTAGGGGATGAAAATTAATATATAATATAATTATAACTGTCGCTGTAATAATAATGTAATTTGTATGTCCAGTTAAATCACTTGAATGATCATCTTGAATATACTCAACCCAACACAAGTAGCCCAGTACACATTTTGCTAGTATTTTATGTTGAACACGTTTTCATCACAGATTATTTATGTTACTTCCACGAAAAAACAACTGGACTCGGTGAAGATATTTTAACAGGGTTCTTTATTCCGGAGAATAAGGATATATATAGTCAAACAAACCCTATAAACAAAAATAGCATTATTAAAATACATTCACACTATACATAAACAGTCTTAAAACACCATATTAAAACGCATTAAAATATATATAAATACTCTGCAGTCTAGTTATTATCTACAGATAATAGCAAATCGCTTAAACAAAAGAAAGAACGATACACTGAGCAATAGTTAACATCGCCACAGTAAACATCAAATATAGACATAATACACATACAGAATTACCGTACGTTAAACAACTGAACATTAATCAATCGCCGATAATCTTAAATCATTATTTACAGCAAACAATTACACATATGGCGATATACAGTATAATAAAATAAAGGTAAGCTACACAAAACATTATCTCCACAGGTGATACGGTTTACCTAGACCCATTGAAATACCAATACCTTTAGCTGTGGGCTTTAGGGCGGTAACATGATGAAAAAGCGTCAAACGTCTACAAGAAACAAGTAAACAAAAACGAATACATTTCTAATTTAATATACACACATACACACTATTCACATACATTTCTAAAACAATAATAACGACTCATTTAATTATGGCTTGGCTATAGGAATATCCATTATTGTTACAGCGTAAGTGCCACGCCCAAATTCTAATACTTACATTAATTCAGTTTATTCCTTTATCAAAGTAAATGTTAATTGAAGTAGTTATTTATTAAACCTTATTTGTAATTTATAAACTGTACTTTATATGTTAGTAAAATAGTAAAGTGAATTAGAAAAGTAGAAATATAACTCACCAATTATTCCAGTGTAAGATTGAAAGCAGATGAGTGCGTGGCCTGTGCAGCTCGTGATGCGTCAAGAAATGTCAGGTGAGTGACAGTGAATAGTCACCAACTGGGTCAAACACAGCTGGCCAGTCTATTGGTTGATCGTCACTGTCCCTGGTCAGAGGTCAGATGTAAAGACAGGTAAATGCATGTCCCTACAGCTCCTAGCCAAAAGTTTCGGTGCATGTGCGTTGTGCATAATAAAATCATTAAAACAATAAAACCTACATGGTTACATTCTCCCCCCACTAATTAAAATAACGTCCTCGTTATTTACTCATTCTTTAAGCACTAACGACAACAGTGCTTCTCGAGCACTTTCAGGCATACTGCTAAGAACACCAGTGGCTGCTAGAGACGTTAAAAATGTTGCCCGTTCTTTCCAGTCTGGTCTACGATTAGGAGATTGGACTTGTGCAGACTGAGACATAGAAAAGTCACCTGATCGTATCCATTCCGGTGGTTTCCTATCCCTCAGTGATCTTCTTGGTGGTGGTCTTGGCGGTGTTCTCTCGACGTTGAGAACTTCTGCACTGTCCTCCTGTACCTCATTCTCTGAATCACGTGATCCCTCCGTGATATCCCCCTCTGGTAAAGTATCTTCTTGAACAGGAGTGTCTCCAAGTTCAAGAAGAATGTTCTCAGGAACAGGAGCCATGTCCTCCTGTGCAACTCCCTCAACAGGCATAACATCGGTTGCTATTGGAGCACCGAAACCTGCTGAAACTACCTTCTGTCCAGATTCTATAAACTGCACAGAATCAGCATCTGACGACTCGTCATCTTCAGATGGGGCTGATCCATCTTGCCGATCTGTGGCAGTTTTTATCTTCACGGGTGCCGCTGGCCTGGTGATCCGTGGTGGCGGTACAGGCTTAATATCCTCTTTGCCAGGAATTGGCAGTGAACTGACGGGAAGAAGGAGATTTCGATGCAAAGTACGTGGCTTTCCAGGTCCTTTCTCCTTCTTGACAACAAACACTGGAACATCTGTGCTTGGTTGACTTTGCACCACATAAACATCCTCCTCCCATCTGTCTGCCAACTTATGCTTTCCATCAAAAGCTAATGTTCGGACAAGCACCCGATCTCCCACCTGAATAACAGCCCCGCGGACTCTTCCAAAATTTTTAAACCCCTTTAAACTGATTAAAATATGCCAGCTTCCACGGCTTTTGTTCGGCACCAAGGCCGAAAGTTAATTTTCCCTCAACTGCCATATTATCCAAGTCCAATTTCCCCTGCCGGAAAATAAAATTCCCTAACCTTTAAAGGGGTTGTTCTTTACCCAGGGCCGGGCGTTATGAAAACCAAGAAATTTGAAAACGTGGGGAAGATTTGTTTTCCAATTACCACTGTTTTAGGAAAAACCCGGGTAAAAGGGTAAATTTTCCCGGCAAACAGAAAAAAATTTTTTTTGGCTTTCCCCAAATCCGTAAGGGGTAAGAGGGTTCCATTGGCTTGT
Source organism: Gigantopelta aegis (assembly GCF_016097555.1). Taxonomy (NCBI): domain Eukaryota; kingdom Metazoa; phylum Mollusca; class Gastropoda; order Neomphalida; family Peltospiridae; genus Gigantopelta; species Gigantopelta aegis. The sequence continues at coordinate 43,600 of NW_024533364.1, forward strand.
GATAAAAAATTGTTTTCGTACCGTTTCCTTTAAAGCAAAAAAAAAAC
>NW_024533365.1:0-55674 GCF_016097555.1 Gigantopelta aegis
ATGGAATTCCCCTTTTTATATAGTTCGACTTATTGTGTATTCATCTTTCTCCATCCTCCACTGTTGTTACCTAGAATCCTTCCACAATTACAATAACCATTACCAACTTACTAAGTATATACCTGGAGGGACGACTTGTACGTTTCTCTTTGATTCTTGACCTACTTTGTTTGGAGGGAAGTAATTCCATCGCTTTATATTGGTTCTGTGATTCAATGCTCTTCCCGCTTTTTCAATTATTGAAAGCTTGAAACCCAATTAAATGTTAGTTAAGATGTTTCAATTTGATTTTCGAAACTCTTCTTTCTTGAATTTTAGGCGTTCTAGTTCTTGAGTGTCTATTATCACAAGAACCATGACTAATGGGACTTTAAGTTTTTAATGGTTATGTATCATATTTTGTATAAGCTATTTAATTCATCTTTGAGTTTGTCTTTTTCAGCTTGCAATTCTTTGATTGCTTGTGTGTTGTTCTTGCAGGAACAATTATGATTTGGTACAGCTTTTTTAGGAGGGATGGGACAAGAATTGATCCCAATAATGTTGAATGTTGTTTGTATCATTGTCATGTGGATTCATAGAGAGCTGAGAGTTATCGAGTTGCCAGGATTTTTTTTTTGTTGAGTTGACAAACATGTCGATCTTATCAATGAGAGTGCCATGGGAATTTTGTAGATGTGAATTATACAGAAGTAGTAGAAGCAGCAACTTGCACTGCAATAGTCCACAGTGCAATAATGATAGAATATTGAGTGCTATGTAGGATTGATAGACTGTATTAAAGACAGTGAAGTGATCACATGTTTATAGTGTACTGTCATGTGGGGGAAATCACATTTTGGTAAGAGATTAGTGTTAGTGACTCATAGGTTTTGCTGTTAAAGTAAATGAAAATCTCTATCTAGTAAATGAGGTCAACTAAGAATTGGTCTTGATGTCTAGAGATTATATCAACTGACGCACCCAATAAGTAAGACTTGTTTATCTAATCTTAATTATATTACTGATGTTTTTAAAGGTGGTCAGTTATTTATGTTCCTTCAATGTGTCTAGAACTTGTCATATGACTTTTTTTTACAAGTACTAAAATTAACTCATACATTACATCTTGCTATATATAAATGTGTCTATGTGTGTTTTTTATATAAGGTTATTGGATGTCTGAAGACAGACTAATTGGTGATAGGGTTCTTGTCCATTCCCAGCCTTGACTATCCCATCAGTCCTGATGACAATGTCAGCCTACTTTATCCAACAAACACGGTATTTGTCATATTAAGGCTGGAGTTGATATTGTTAACCAAGTCTATGTTACCATTACTAGAATACAAACTGACTCACTTGATGTTTTTATTAATATAATTACTACTTCAAATCACCAAAAAGTCAAAAGGGGATACAAAATAATAGCATAGCAAAAAACCAACATGTGAATGTATTACATTCACATATATATCATAGGAAACCTATGGAGTATCTTCATCATCATAATCATTACATATACGTAGTTTCTATCATTATTTGTAGAGGTTTGTAATGTTTTATGAAACCAAGGTATACCAGATACCTGACAACATAGCTTCTCCTTTGACCTACAATTTTTCACCATCCCACAATGGATCATCAGTATATAATTTTCTGGTTGGGGATGTTGGAATTCATGACCTCACAAAAGTAATCACATTTCTGATAAAAGAGGGAACAGCAAATGTACCCTGTGCACAAGGACAATGTGAGCCTGTGTTTCAATTTTCTGAAATAGCTGTGATAAAAGTCCAAATATGTTTTCTTGGACTACCATATGTAAGATAACTCCATCAACATAATAGCTATTAATATCCGAAGTACAGTACTAAGACCATTGGGTGACCAATATGGTATCCAATAAGTTTTTCCACAAACTTGAGAGTATGGATGTTACAGGATAACTTATGTGACTCACATATTGTTGTCGTAATGCAGCTCTTCCACAAGCTCTTATGCCATTTTGATTATATAGTTTAAATCCAGAAGGACATTGTTCTTGTGGATCAGACATATTGAGATAGGCAATCCTTGTCCATCCTCCACTAGTGTTACATAGATCTCCATATGACAATAAAACACTACCACTTACTAAAGTATAATAACCTGAGGGAACTACTTGGACATTTATCTTTGATTTCTTGAAGGACATTGGTGGAGGGAAGGTAATTCCGCAGTCATCTGGTGGTAGTGATGGTTCAGGTTCGGTCTTGTTAAATTTTAAATGCCCGAAACAAAAATTTTGTCATGCTTTTAAGATTTTGATTGATCTTCCAAACTCTTCATTCTTGATTTTTAGCTCTTCAATTTCTTCAGTGTTATCTTTAATTGCTTGTGTGTTATTTTCACAGGAACAAGAGTCTTGTTTCCTACATCCTTTATAGGAGGGATAGGATCAACAAAATGATTAGTCAGGTTAATAAGCATATCGATCTTTCAGCGAGAGCGGCAATAGATTTTTATAGCTGTGAATTATATACAAGTAGTAGAAGTAGAAGCAGTAACTAGCACTGCCAATAATAGTCCACAATTGCTATAATGATAGAGAAATTATTGGGCATATTGAGCCATTTGTAGACTCGATAGACTAAAATTCTGATGATGAAGTACTCACTTTTATAGTGTAACTGTCACATGACCGAAATGGTTTTGGGAAAAAATAGATCTTAGTGACCCAGAAGGGCATGTGCGTCTCTAAGGCGACCTTATTTGGTTTGACTGTTAAAATTATTAAGATCTTTATCTAGTAAATGAGATTTCTATGTAGCAATGGTTTACCAAAATTAGTTCTGACATCTGAGTTATATAAACTGACACACCCCCTAAGGAGAGATAGGTTTTAATCTTGATTATTCTTAATGATGTCTTTTTATCAATGGTTATCTTACATGGGAGAAATTGATCTTAGTGACCCAAGAGGGCATGTGCGTCTCCAAGGCGCTTTAGTGACCTATGGTTTGACTTGTTAAAATTATTAAGATCTTTATCTAGTAAATGAGATTTCTATGTAGTAATGGTTTACTAAAACTACTTTGATTGTCTAGAGTATATCAACTGATTACCTAATAAGGAAGTACAGGGTATCTAATTTTAATTAAATATTACTAATGTTTTTTAAAGCTGTAGTCAGTTGTTATGCTCCCTTCAATCTTTCTTTAACTTGTCATATGACTTTATTACAAGATACTAAAATTAACTCATACATTACATCTTGCTATATATAATGTGTCTATGTGTGTTTTATATAAGGTTATTGGATGTCTGAAGACAGACCCAATTGGTGATGGGTTCTTGTCTATTTTGAGGCTTGACTCACCCATGCAATCCTGATGGACAGTGTTAGCCAATCGGTGTGACCTTTAATTAAAATACAAATTGACCCACTTGATGTTTTATTAATATAATTACTAATTCAAATCACCAAAAGGAAGTCTGTAATGTTTTATGAAACCAAGGTAATCCAGGTACCTGGCAACATGACTTCTCAAGTGATCCACAATTTTTGCCATCCCATGGTGGATCAAGATATAATTTTTGGTTGGAGTGGTTGGACTTCTGATTCACAATAGTAATCATTTCTGATAAAGAGGGAACAGCCAATGTACTACCTATAGCACAAGGACAAGGTGAGCCTGCATTTCCCATTCTGATATAGCTGTTATGGAATATCCAAATATGTTTTCTTGGACTACCATATGTAAGACTAACTCCATCAACATAATAGCTATTAATATCCGAAAATACCAGTATTAAGACCAATGGGTGTGACCAATACTGGTATCCAATAAGTTTCCCACAAACTTGAGAGTATTTGATCTTAGATGTGATGTTAAGTGATTTGAAATTTCTTTTTGTAATGCAGCTCTTCCACAAGCTCTTACACCATCCTTCATTATACAGTTTAAATCCAGAAGGACATTGTTCATGTTGATCAGACATATGAGATAGGCAATCCTTGTTCATCCTCCACCAATGTTAACATAGATCCTCCATATGACAATAAACATACCACTTACTAAAGTATAATAACCTGAGGGACTTCTTGGACATTTCTTTGATTCTTGACATGACTTTTGTGGAGGGAAGGGAATTCCATTGCAGTTATCTTATGATGATGGTTCAGGCTCTTCACTGTTAATATTTAAAGCTTGAAACAAAAAATTTATTGTTAATTTACCATGTTCAAATTGATCTTCAAGATCTTCTTTTTTGAATTTTAGCTCTTCAATTTCTTGAGTGTTATTTTCACAAGAACATTGACTAATGGACTTAAGTTTTAATTGTTAGTATCATTTTTAAAGATATTTAATTCATCTTTTGAGTTTGTCTTTTTTCAGCTTGCAATTCTTGATTGCTTGTGTGTTGTTCTGCAGGAAACAATTATGATTTGGTACAAGCTGTTTTAGGAGGGATAGGACCAATCCAATAATGTTGAAGGTTGTTGTATCTTGTCATGTGGATCATAGAGAGCTGCAAGTTATCGATGTTTGCCAGGATTTTTTTTGTTGAGTTGACAAAACATGTCGATCTTATTAATGAGAGTGGCAATGGAATTTTTGTAGCTGTGAATTATCAGAAAGTTGTAGAAGCAGCAACTTGCACTGCCATAGTCCGCAGTGCTATAATGATAGAATATTGAGTGCTATGTAGGATTGATAGACTGTATCTAAGACAGTGGAAGTGATCACATTTATAGTGGTAACTGTCATGTGGGAAATCACATTTTGGTAAGAATTAGTGTAGTGACCTATAGGTTTGGCTGTTAAAGTAAATGAGATCTCTATCTAGTAAATGAGGTCTTATATAGTAGTCTTGATGTCTAGAGTTATATCAACTGACGCACCCAATAAAGTAAAGACTGGTTATCTAATCTTAATTTATTACTCATGTTTTTAAAGCTGTGGTCAGTTATTGTATGTTCCCTTTAATAGTGTCTATAACTTGTCATATGACTTTACTACATGATGCTAAAATTAACTCGTGCATTATGTCATACTATATGTGATTGTGTGTTGTATGTATTTATATAAAGTTATTGGGTGTTTGAAGAAAGACCAATTGGTGGTAGGTTCTTGGCCATTCTCAGGCCTTGACTATCCATCAGTCCTGATGACATAACTGGCCTATCTTATCCAACATATACATATCTGCTATATTTAGCGACTTTCATAATATTTTATAAACACTTTTGCAACCTACTCAACAAATCAAAAGGTCTAATCTGTGACTCAGTGTTGACCTTTATAACTAGAATTGTGTGACCTTTAACTAAAATACAAATTGACTTAGTTTATGTTTTTAATATAATAAATTACTAATTCAAATCACCAAAAAAAATCAAAAAGGGGAATACAAAATAATAGCAAACAAAACTAACATGGGAATGTATTACTTCACATATATATCATAGAAACCTATTAGAGTATCTTCATCATTATAACTTTACATATATACGTAGTTCTATATCATCGTTGTGGAGATTTGTAATGTTTTATGAAACCAAGGTATACCAGATACCTGACAACATGGATTCTCCTTTGATCTACAATTTTCACCATCCCATAATGGATCAGTATACAATTTTCTGGTTGGAGTGGTTGGACTTCCTGATTCACAAAAGTAATCATTTCCGATAAAAGAGGGAACAGCCAATGTACTCTCCGTAGCACAAGGACAATGTGAGCCTGTGTTTCCATCTTCTGATTAGCTGTGATAAAAGTCCAGATATGTTTTCTTGGACTACCATATGTAAGACTAACTCCATCAACATAATAGCTATTAATATCTGAAAGTACCAGTACTAAGACTATCGGGTGACCAATACTGGTATCCAATAAGTTTTCCACAAACGTGAGAGTATTGGATGTTAGAGGAGAACTTGTGTGACTCACAATATTGTTGTCGTAATGCAGCTCTTCCACAAGCTCTTATGCCATTTTGATTATACAGTTTAAATCCAGAAGGACATTGTTCATGTGGATCGGACATATTGAGATAGGCAATCCTTGTCCATCCTCACTAGTGTTACATAGATCCTCCATATGACAATAAAACATTACACTTACTAAAGTATAATAACCTGAGGGACTACTTGGACATTTATCTTTGATTTCTTGACAGGACTTTGGTGGAGGGAAGAAAATTTCGCAGTAATCTGGTTGTTCTTGTTAAATTTTTAAATGCCTGAACCAAAAATTGGTGTCGTTCTGTTAAGATATTTGATTTGATCTTCAAACTCTTCATTCTTGATTTTTAGCTCTTCGATTTCTTCAGTGTTATCTTCAATTGCTTGTGTGTTTATTTTCACAGGAACAAGAGTCTTTTCCTACATCCTTTATAGAGAGGGATAGGATCAACAAATGATTGAGTCAGGTTAATAAGCATATCAATCTTATCAGCGAGAGCGGCAATAGATTTTACTAGCTGTGAATTATCACAAGTAGTAGAAGTAGAAGCAGTAACCTAGCACTGCCATAGTCCACAATGCTATAATGATAGAGAATATATGGCCATTATTGAGCACTTTGTAGACTTGATAGACTAAAATTCTGATGATGGAGTGCTCACTTTTATAGTGTAACTGTCAGCATGATCAAAATGTTTTGTGAGAAATAGATCTTAGTGACCCAGGAGGGCATGTGCGTCTCCAAGGTGCTTTTAGTGACCTTATTTGGTTTGACTGTTAAAAATTATTAAGATCTTTATCAAGTAAATGAGATTTCTATGTAGTAATGGTTTACCAAAATTAGTCTTGATGTCTAGAGTTATATCAACTGACACACCCTAAGGAGAGATAGGTTTTTTTAATCTGATTATTATTAATGATGTCTTTTTATCAATGGTTATCTTACATTTTTTAAATTTACTGATATCGTTGTCAATTTAATCATCAACTGAATTATAGAACATTACAAAAACAACATGTGAATGTATAGAAAGCTATCAGAGTATCTTCATCATCAAAACTAGCTCCTCACTTGTTAAATTTTAAAAGCTTGAACCAATGATCTTATCATTTAAGTTGTTTAATATTTATCTTCAAAACTCTTTTTTCTTGACTAGTTCTTTGATTTCATGTTGTATCATTGGATCATCATTAAGAGCTACAAGTTAGTCTCAATGTTACAGGACTTGTTATGAGTCAAATTAACAAGTATATTAATGTTATTTGTGAAGATGGTAATAGAATGATGCTGTGAATTATCACAAGTAGTAGAAGTAGAAGCAGTAACTAGCACTGCCATAGTCCATAGTGCTATAATGATAGAGAATATATTTCCATTATTGAGTGCTTCGTTGGATTCATAGACTGAATCTAAGACAATGAAGTGCTCACATTTATAGTGTGACTGAGATGTGTGAAAACATATTTTGAGATGAATCAATGTTAGTGACCTCATAGGTTTGTCTGTTAAAATGAATGAGATCTCTATCTTATTAAATGATATTTTCTAAATTACTCTTAATGTCTAGAATTATGTCAACTGACTCACCCTAATCTTAATTAATATTACTAATGTTTTTAAAGCTGTGGTCAGTTATTGTGTGTTCCCTTCAATGTCTTTATAACTTATGATATGATCAATAATAGCTTATTGTAACATTTAAATTATATTTTTTTTCTTGCTATAATTATATATTAATACATAATTAGTGTGTGTGTGTGTGTGTGTCTGTTAGAGAGAGAGAGAGAGAGATGAGAGACAGCTGCAAGTCAGGATAATTACAATATTACCAAAAATAATGTAAACTGAACTACAATAGATAAACTAGTACATTATTACATCACAATTTACTATGACATTTAATCTGTTGATTATAAGTTTAAAAAAGATCAGTATAATAACCAAGAATTGATAACCTGTCCCTCACTAGTGGGTGAATCGTTGACATGGTAACAATATCTATCTTATTAATGATATTTTCAGACTTTCAACACTCACCAGTCAGAGACACATGCACATCTGTTTATAATAGCTTGTTCATTGTTCTCATTGTTCTCTCTCTCTCTCTCTCTCTCTCTCTCCTCTCTTCTCTCTCTCTCTCTCTCTCTCTCTCTCTCTCTCTCTCTCTCCTTCTCTCTTCCTCTCTCTCTCTCTCTCTCTCTCTCTCTCTTCTCTCTCTTCTCTCTCTCTCTCTCTCTCTCTCTCTCTCTCCTCTCTCTCTCTCTCTCTCTCTCTTCTCTCTCTCTCCTCTTCCTCTTCTCTCTCTCTTCTCTCTCCTCCTCTCCTTCTCTCTCTCTCAATCTCCCTCTCTCTCCTCTCTCTCTCTCTCTCTCTCTCTCTCTCTCTCTCTCTCTCTCTCTCTCTCTCTCTCTCTCTCTCTCTCTCTCTCTCTCTCTCCTCCTCTCTCTCTCTCTCTCTCTCTCTCTCTCTCTCTCTCTCTTTCACATGCACACACACACTTGGCATTACTGTGTCATACTCTCATAGTAGTTTTTTATATAAAATCTTTAATAAATTTAATTTCCTCTGTAACACATAGAGTACAAGCCTTTGGCTATGTACTCCAATAACACAAAGAAGTATAACTGTGTTCTCTCTCCTTCTTTCTTCTCATTAAAGGTCATGACTGATCACTATGTCTACACACTGGGGGGGGTACCATTGAAAACATTGCAATAGGGACTCGTAACCCTCCTCCTAAGAACCGTGGTGGTAAGTGAACAGTTGTACATAATAATCTATTATCGTATATGCACTCACATAGGCCGTCACCGTCGCATTAAAAAGAACTTTCAGAACATTTCATTTGACCTCTCTGAAACTCCTATCCTCCAGCTCATGCCAGAGCATGGCAGGCCTCATTAAAAGAGAGTTTTACCAATCCCCAAGCATTTGATATAATTATGCAAGACATGAGCCGTCTAAATACAGAGTTTGAAGACTATCTGGCATCTTCTTCTTCAGTAACTCCTTTGTCCTCTTTCTCACCTTCGGCTCGATATCAAGATTATGTCAATTCATTTATTTCTCTCTTTGCTCAGTCAAATTTGCTTCTGGCCAACGTGGACATACTGAGATAGAAGTCACAGAAGCACTCTTTGCTCACAAAATGTCCCAAGATGAAATTGTTTCGTCGAATAGCTGTCAATCCTGCTTACATTGCCGATGAGAATCCTGAAAATCAGGACAAACTGGTTTCAGAATCTGGCAGTGTTCCTATTGCTCAGCTAGCTCGTATGTGTGATGTAGCCATATTGAAGTTTCTTTCAACTGTCACAGAAATACAGATGTTCGAGTCTATAGTTTGGGCATGGACTATCTAGCAAAGTGACTAAAAGGTATATAAATCAATAATAATAAATAACTGTCAGATTAGACAGTAAATGATTGAAAGGAATAGTTAACTTTAGAAAGAGACAATTGATCTTTTCTCTACTACTTTAATAAAATGCAAGAAAGATCAATTTTAGACTTTTTTCTGTTATTTAGAACATCAATGACATACAAATAGTGAAATAGAGACTTATAGAGATAAACCACACATCACAATAAAAAAATAGTCATTATAAATGTATGTTCCCTACTGACAAGTAGAATAGAAAATATTTCTAGAAATGGAGTAATACGGGGATGTTAATGTCCGTCCTTCACAAAGAATAGAAACAAGAGATGACAGTTGGATCATCCCTACATATTAGCACAGGCAAAGATAGAATGCACTAATATATTATAACTATATACATTTTGTAGTCCTTTGATTATGTATGCTTGTACTAATATAATTATTAAAGCTCTTGATGTGTATTTTTCTTTCAGGTTAGAGATTTCACTTAGGACACAAAGTGAGATTGGGTGGTGTGGTATTACATTTCGTAAAACGTAAGGACACTGTCAGTAGACGCTCTGTCATAGAATTACCTCAATTAGAGGTGGATGGCGGCCACTAGTAGTTGGACTCAGTGATGTTACCTTACACACCTCAAAACTGTGGACCCATTCCAGGAATCAACCCGAAACGGGACAACAGACACACCCACCTATCATACCCTCAATAGCTGTGAGTCATCATGAGGAACAAATTGCTCTAGAACTAGAGGAGACAACAACACCTTTTGCAACTTCCATCTCACTCTCCTACATCATCTATAAAGGTGCGACTGGTACATCTACTGATAAAATTGATGGGAATTAGAAGAAGTATCATGGAAACACCAAGTGAGTAAGTACCAACAAGGAGACACTCTGTTACCACAAGTCATCCCTCAAGAGAAGAGATTGCACGTAATAGAAGTGAACTCGGCTGGATCACGCCCATCTGGTCCACGCCCATCTTCTCCAAAAGGCGGAAGACCAGTATGACAGTTTCCATTACCCATTTATTGAGCTATATCTGAAGAGTCACCAGAAAGGGAAAGAGAAGATCAAGCAGTCATTCTGAGTCTGACTCTTCCAATGATGAACAGGATTTTCTTCATTTTGGTAGTGAGAGAGATCGAAATGCACGTCAACCCTCTCCTGGAACTCTCAGATTGGTCTTGCTTCTATCCAACCTGTTTCCAGTCTTTCCTGTCTTGATTACCCATCTCCACAGTCTAATTTCACCTATCCAGCGCTCTCTTTCACCTAAAAGTGGTGAAGATAGCAGACGACCTGGTCTCTCCACTCTGGTCATAGGCAAGTCCCTTAGATTTCAGCGATGTGGAGAGTGACAGAAGTGGATGAGCCTCCTGTAAGGACAAAAAACCCTGAGCCTCGGGATATCAACGTAGTCCAGTCCAACACGTCCCTTCTTCTAACGCACCTGTCCTCACTGATGATGATATTATGAAAGAACTAGACAGTTGTATGAATTGTGAAGGCAGGTTAAGTCTTCTGGCCATATTAAAAGCCCATTTTGCATTTCCATCTAATCAAACCTTATGGACTGAAGATTCCTGGGATGCTTGTCGCAAATGTTTTTTCCTCTTATTCAATTTTGTATGGATTGTTGGGCTGGATGCTTCCAAGAAGCATGGCTCACGTGATCAGAAAAAATCGTACCATCACACAGCCTCCAGATGGGAAACTTTTTAATACTTATTCTCAGTTAGTTCTCCAATATGCAATTAAAGCACTCATTCATTGTGCTGTCTCAACTTATACTGGTTGCTCTTCTGATGGATGTTTATTAGGTACATATTCTTTACAGAGAAATTCACGTAGTGCCAGTCAAAATTTGAACAAGTTAATTCATCAATTGGAACGATTATATTCTAATAATCCTCTTTATTTCGGATGACCACTATGGAATTTGCTCGTCAATCAACTTTAAACCATGTTTTTCATTTTCATTCATGTTATTTACAGTATTGTCCTCGTGGGGGTGGTCGACGTGATCCACTTGATCCTTCTTCAAGTCGACGTGATCCATTGGATAGTTTATGTCTGCAGCTGTTTTTCGTATTATTATAGATCGACTTGCTTTGTTGGATTTAACAGAACCAGCTTTACAACATGTGAGGATGAATGAATGGATGAATGAATGAATGATTGAATGAATGGATGGATGAATGAATGATTTGATGAATGATTGGATGATTGAATGGATCAATGAATGAATGATTGAATGGATCAATGAATGATTGGATGATTGAATGGATCAATGAATGAATGATTGAATGAATGGATGGATGGATCAATGAATGATTTGATGAATGATTGGATGGACTGAATGGATCAATGAATAATTGGATGACTGAATGGATCAAATGAATGAGTGATTGAATGAATGGATGGATGGATCAATGAATGATTTGATGAATGATTGGATGATTGAATGGATCAATGAATTGATGGATAGATGAATTAATAACATTGTTTTTTATTGTTAATAGAATATACCTGAGGCTTTGTCCTTTGTTCACTTTGCAACAACACTGTTTAATCAAGACTTCATTATTAATAAGGGTTTTCATCATTTACACAAATAAGTCCAACGTGTTGCCCTTTCCATTTTACTTTCCCTTCCACCTCCTCCTCCTCCTCCATCCAAACTGCCACTGACCTCACCTCTCCCACTGGATATGTCAGAGATGGGGGACCTTCCCTCGGAGAAAAGATAAAAGGAAGGAATCAGAATCAAGTGATGGTCGGAAAAGAGTGAAGACTTTTACATCATCTAGTGCTCCTGTTGAGGCTACCTCATCTCCTTTACCTCATGTGAGTTGTAAAAAAATTGTTCCTAATGAAGGGGGTGAACTAGGTTGTAATTTGATGATTCATAGTTATTATTAATTATCTGCACAATTGCTTTAAAAGTACAAATAATATATTAACTAAGTTGTGTGTTAAATAGTGATGCAACAATGTTGTTACTTTAAAAAGAAAAAAAATTGAAAGGACCTTAGGTCTTAAATATGAAGAACTTATTAAAAGTTTTGTAATAGGATAGATAGATAGGAATAATGTTTTAGTATTATAATTCTCAACAAGTTCATTTGACGAGGAAACACAGAGAGAAATATTTTGCTTGCTTCATGAAAATTGTCAATACTACATATCAATGGCCAACATAAGATGATCGTTGAGTGTATTAGTCTAATTGTGAATAGTACAAGAGATTGATGAAATAAATCACAAGAACGAATCAGTAGATGATCTTTTTTATCAGTGAACATTTAAAATGCTAAATGGCTAACAATAATTATACCTAAATGCTTGCCTCTAAATTTATGGTTACATAATCAACATTTCACAATTGTTATAAGAAAATCTAAAGAGACAACATTACCCTTTCTCCTCCATTTTGTGTAGTATAAGTCTTCCTTGTCTGTAACTGAATTCATAATTATGATAGTGTATCCCACAAGTGCACTTGAAAAGCCATTATATATAAATTAAACATTATGTGTACTCAGATTTGTAAGAGAGTATCAACCCTAACTTCTATTGTAGTGAAAAATTTTTGAAAAGGGACTTATGGTCCTTATGTTGAATTAATGAATAAGAAAATTTAAGTAATACAATGGTGCTTTCAAACCTTAAATTGACCATTTTTATCTCATTCCTCCTCACATTATTTTTTGTACACCCTGGTCTTGTTGATGGGAAAGAGAACAAGCGGTTGTGCCCTCCAATAATTCCTAACTATTGATGACCCTGACCTTTATCCCATTGTACAACAACATTATATTGTTTAGTGGGACCTATATATTATTGTTAAGTTTTCATACCAATAAAGGTCAATAGAACTACTTGTGTTTGAGTAGATTATATTGTGTAGAGGGACCAGTGCATTAGGGTCTTCATACATGTATATATAATAACTCTCAATCATTTTTATTGTGTACCATGAAATTAGTTTCCATAGAACTAAATAAATTATAGTCCAACAGTTGGATAATATGTTGACGAATTTATTATCATTAAATTATGGTAACCAACTAAGATTATCCACAAAATAACTACACAATACTAAGTCAATCCTTCCTTTTTGAAGTGTCTTTTATCTGTCTCTTTAGAAGAGGAATCCTCGGCCTCAACGGAAGGGAATTTAACTAAACAAGCCAGTCTTCATAAAGAAACCGAGCCATTGACTGATGCTTGTACTCAAAAAAGAACATCCAGCTATTACTGCTTTCAAGGTACATGATGTGCTTACTTTGATTTATAATGTACAGTAGTAAAAAGACTATACTATTTGCTAGATAGATAGTCAAGATAAATTGACCTTGACTTAGTTTTTTTTTGTCTGTGAGGATAAAGGAGTACTTTTATCATACAGATTCTGTTTCTTATCAGATTGTTAAGGATTATAGTCAACTGATCAAGTATTATTTATTTGTTATTAAGAAAAGACAGATGTGTGGTGGATTGCGGACACAGTCATATGCATAAATTTGTATTGTGTTTCAGGAGGAATGGAGAGGTCTTAAAATTGGTGTTCTTCATCAGAGAATCCGAAGACTTACTCTTCTCCTGGAGTTGAGGAGCCTGGTGTTATACCCGACATGACTCTCCTTTCATCTTTATTCATGTGGTAAGGAAGGAAACATATTACAGACTTAGCATTAAGTACTCTAATCTGTATTATATGAGACAGAAAAGAGAGTATTCGTGAGTTAGTTGTTCTAGTCCTAATGTAGGTTCAATTCACTCATAAGTCACACAATACTGTCAGTCTCTCATCACATAAATGCACCTACTCATGGTTCCTAACTTCCAGTGACAATCCGAAAGTGACTAGACTGATTCCATTACAATATAAGCTTATGTTGATGGATTATTACAATTATGTATGATGATGAGATGTATGACACAGTATAAGGAAAAAAAAACAAGCAGACAATAACTCTTACCCTTTATATTTATATTGTCATTTTCTCATTATTTTCTTGTGTTTAGGGTCCTCAGGTGGGTGTTCTGTTGTCCCTCGAGCTCTAGTTCTAATGGAGTGTGCCTTATTTGTACATCAGTTAAATAATGACTGTTCAACAGTGTGGTTATCCAATCAACCAACCACTGCTTCCTGGGATATCTTCTATCTTTTAAGGAAATGGGTTGATGGTATCGGAGAAGGTCTAAAAGATTGCATACTTAATGAATGAAAAAGAGGTCGAGTGTTATATTAAGTTGTTGAGTAACTCAATATCATTTGCCATTAGTTATTGAATAAACTCAATACCAGAAAACCAGAGGATGACCAGATTTTATCTCAGTTAATCGAGGAACCCATATTTCCTGATGAAGAGAAAAGTCTAGGTATTTCTTGCAACCAACCAACCACTGTACTTACTATGTATATCCACAATAAACATACATGTATATCTGTAGTTGCTACTTACTTATATACTACAATAACCCATTCATACATGTATATCTGTAGTTGCTACTTACTTATATATCCACAATAACATACATGTATATCTGTAGTTGTTTTCCCTAAAGACTTCTGTCTTTATCCATCTATTTATCTAAAATCATCTTTTCTTTCTTTCTCAGATAAACAGTACGGTTGTTATTATTCTCTCAAGATGATGACAAGCTTGTGTTCTTTTGCTAGAAATCACTAAATTCTTACACGAGCCACCACCTCGATTTCTCCCTCCCCACTCCTCCAGCACAACCACAGACTGTTGTGATGCCATCTTCTAATTGAACGAAAAATTCTCTAATGTAAGTAGTCTTTCAAATTGATTCAGACACTTCTTTCCTCCAAGTTCATTTCCTAATCCTAATGAAGGCGAGCTGGAATCCGTCGAATGAGTTCTGAGCATATAGTACGTCATTCTAGTGGAGCAGGATTTTGAAGATCTTCCGAGATTTCTTTCTGTTGAGCAACAATTGTCTTTCAACAGAAAATAACCCTTCCTCTCGTTAAAGTGTCCATTTTTTCTCGTGTCAATAACCGTTATGGTCGTCAGACACACCCACATTCTCATGGTTCGACCAGTCCAAAAGGACCACTGTCACACATCGCAAAGGACCTGGCTATGTGAGGTGCTCCCTTCACCCCCTATCACTGGGGGGAGGGGGGGGGGGGGGCGATGGGGGGATCGAGTCACAAAGCCCAGTCTTCCCCAAACAATAAATGTAGTTCGTGTATGTCATCAGTCCCCATCAAGCCTAGAAACAGTCTATCAGGAACCTTTGAGACTCACAATTCTTTTGAGAAAGCATACGTCATCATGGCCACACCCACCAGAGGATCCAATATTAAAACGGCAGAATGTATTTTGCGGGAGAGTAGTGTCTCGCGATTCATATCAAGAGAGACAAAGAACCTCATACTCATCAGCCACACACGTCAACCAAGTATTCCTTCCTCAGCATCACATAATTTAAAAAGTTCATTCACAGAGACATCAACGTACATGCTGTGATCAGTCGATGCACAATGGATTGTTCCAACGTGGGTCGTCAAATTGCTTTACGTCGACCACATGGTGCTAGGCTAATAAAAAAAGACCCAGCAACAACAACTCTTTGCAAACATCATCAGCTGGTTTCTAGTCCCTCGACACATCGTCGCATCCTACACAACCAACTAACAACAAGAAAGTACCATATTTTAATGAAAGAAACTAGAAGATATACGGACCAACTTTCCTTGGCTGGATGTAGTGCAAACATATCGTTGTCTCTGCTCATGAAGCAAATCCAGAATTGAAATTGAAACGTAAACAAAGCTGTAAACGATTTAATGATTGCATTAAAAACGTATTTATAGCCTTGAATAATCAACCCTCCTGAACCTGAGAATGTAAACCAATGGTCCAATTAAATCCAAAGTGTCATCTCCCTAGGGACATTGTCCGGGGAGACGTATGCTGTCAACAACTATTTTCAGTGAAGCACGGCCTCTGACACCAATAATACTACACCCAAAAAGTCCCACGCGTACAAATCTCACAATTTCTGGATCAGCCTACTGGATCAGTGCTAATTGGATCAGTAGCTGGAATTAGCTGTTGGGGTGGAAGTGCTGCGATGATCGTTTTTCATTTTACATGCCCAACTCTTCACAGGAGTGATGGAGAAAGCTAATAAACCATGTCCCAAATGCAAGGATTGGCCAAGTTGGATTTTTCTGAGCTTCGTTTGAGGTCCATGCTTGAGAAAAAGGTAGCATTGGGGAGGTCTCAATAA
This sequence comes from Gigantopelta aegis, assembly GCF_016097555.1. Lineage (NCBI taxonomy): Eukaryota > Metazoa > Mollusca > Gastropoda > Neomphalida > Peltospiridae > Gigantopelta > Gigantopelta aegis. The sequence goes on from NW_024533365.1 coordinate 16,596, forward strand.
CGAAATGGAAGTGGAGAGTGAGGTCACCCTTGATCAACCTCATTGAAATCGATTCTGCTACACGTTAGAGAAACTCATGACAGATTATAATCAACAACGCTTGGAATATTGTACTACTCAGTAGCTGGTCTTCTTCATGCCCCTTTCTCTTTGTTAACCATATGCTGGCCCTGTTCTTAGCCCTCAAGTGTTCAAAGATATCAGAGAAGTGGCTTGGGAAGCTTTGTTAGATAGTGATTATAATTGTGCTGATGCTGCAGGTATATGCTTTCTCTCTCTCTCTCTCCTCTCTATCTCTCTCTCTCTCTATTTATTCATTCTTTCCCTTCATAGCCTCATTTTTCCTGTTGTCTTGTGCTAAAGAGAAGGAAAGTAGCTCAGATAATGCCAATCTATTGTAAAAGAAATGTCAAACTATCTACATCTAAAAGACTGTTAAAGATGCTATCACTAGGTAAATCCTATGCATTTATCCATTATCCTTGCATACACAGCCATTTTTTATTCATCCAAATCATCTGTTTTATGATTATTAACCGAGGTTTTTTTGATAGGTTTAAAGTTTTGTGGCGCTGTAGAGACTCAGTTTGGCCAAGAATGGAAACTCAGCACCCACACTCTTTACCCAAGAAGAGAGAAACAAACTATGTTAGGCAAACATTGATACTACCACAGTGATCTAAAATACTTAATACTATTAGTAACTTAACTAGTGACCATCAATACTTACCACATTAACCTAGGATAGCTCTACAAATAATAGCCTTAACTATTATTATACCTACACCCTGTTTCTCTTCATAGGATTTCCTAAGTCTATTGGTTATTCCCTTCAATCTCATTTGATGGGATTCTCCTGGGGAGAAGCTCCCTCATCCCCATGGCAGCCCAATCTGTTTTGTAGTCATAAATGCACAGATGAAGAATGTTTAGCTGAAGTTAAGACAAAAGGATGGATGAATGGGGAAGATAGACAAGCTAGACGCATTGTTTATGATACACACATTATTATACAATTATCGGCCACTATTTTAATAGTGTTATCAGTTAGCCCATCATGCACCATTAATACATTTATCAGAGATCAAAAAGAAAAGTTCTACCTTTTCTCCGGTGACAGAAACTAATATCTTACCCCCAAAAATGATGACAATAGCTCATCAAACTTTACTTGAGTTAGATAGAAGAAGACTATGAGCAGGTAAGTGACAATTGGACATATCACATTAGTGTAACATATCAGTATTTTTTACTAGGAAATGATACTTTGTAAGGTTTTCTTCTGTTGTTATAGTTGTCGGTTGTTGTGTTGTTGTTGTGTGTGTTGTTGTGTTGTTGTTGTGAAGTGTTGTTGTTGTTGTTACTCTCCTTATTTTTCTTCTATAGGTATTTTTTACGTTAAAGAGATATCACAAGTTCACTACACTATTTCCAAAACGCTCTTCTTCAAGTTTCTTAGTTTAATTTCATTATACGGGCACTGAGTCTCAATAATGTTTCCATGGAAACCACTGATGAACAGAGACCACACCACTACAACTAATGCCTTGTACACCTGCAAGAGGTAAGGATTGAATGTCCATATAGTAGAAATGGATGCATGAATGAAATGGCCAGAAAATGATTTTATTTTTTAACAGCTGCTGAGCTGCCGAAGAAGCACTTTTACAATGTATGTTGGAGCACCCCACAAGCTTGTTTTTCTCCTCTATTAAACCAGTTTAATACACTTTACCAGATTGGTTGAGACCAGAAGAGACGACCCTAACTCAACTGTGGAAGAGACTGCTGAAGATCTTCCTGGTAAACATTCATCCATTTATCAAATTATAGTTTTTTTAATTACAGGGTGACATCTTAAAAAACCATTCCATGTTCTCTGTGGTCATTTCTCCACTATCCCTCCTAATGCTGCTCATTATCTCTTAATCATTTTAATTGGTATTATTAGGGAGAGACATACAGAACAAACCATTACAATGTCAGATAGGTATTTTACACGAGTCTACTTTGCCTTATTGAGAAATGGTAAGTTTGATGACTAGCTCTTTGAAAACTCGAGTTTGTCTTGTCCTGAGTCCAGTTCCTTAGAGGACTCAGACTATGCAGGAGCCCAGTTTCAAACTTTTATATGACTCAATTGTTGTTTGTTATTATATAGGTAGTCGTAACTTTCAGTGAACTCAAGAACCAATTGTTCAAAGAAAGTTGACAATTACGAACCAATTAGTAAAGCGGAATCGAGAAAGTCCAACTGACTTATACAACAATAAGGAAAAGACCACACTCAGCTAGCTACGTGAAAGAAGAGGTATTACAACCAATATTGGTGTGTGGTAGAAAGGAATAGAGAAAGTCCAAATGACTTATCCTCCGCGCAAGGACTGTCAGGGGGAAAAAGGAAAAGATTCCTCGGTAGGTAGCTAGGGGAGGGGGAGGAAGAGACGGGGGGGGGGAGCATTAATATATCTGTTGTAGAAAATTCAACTCATGAGAATTCACCTTGAATGTGTCTTTACTTTGTAACTGATAGTCATTGTCATTACAGCATGTTCACAATTGATCTCTTAGAAAACACAGCATGATGTCCATATAGAAAAAACTAGAATCATTATCCTATCTAATAATAAAAATATATGACACTATTAATTTTATCCACCATAGTTTAATAACTACTCTTACAGTTTCAGTAGTGTGTCACTATTGTTGCAGCAGCTTATAATCTCATGTTAATGTATGCATGCTCTTAGTAGACTATATTTGTAGTATGTTTTATACCAGTATTTATTGATTCTATATAGGAGTTTCCCATCGAGTCAGAGGATATGGACATTTGTCTGTTGATTGCAAGGTTCAAGATATTGATCCATCGTCTCCTGAATTCTTAAGTGCATTCATAGCTATTATCTCACTGACGAGAAGAAAAGAAAGTTAGTATATTTTCAGTATACTCTTTGCTATCTCAGTATATATTAGTATATTGCAGTGATACTTGTATTGAGTTTTAAGCTTGATTTTTTCAAATAGATCTTCCAGTTCTAAGCAGTCCTTTTATTATACAAGATCATATTCAGTGGCTGCCGATGGGTCACATCCGTCTTTTGTATTTCATGAAGCAGGCTCTACTACCCACGGTGGCATATGGTCTCAACAACTTCAAATGCTTCTAACACACAAAATGGCAGAAATATCACGTGTTATGTTTGTACATCAAATGCTAAATGATTTCACAAACTGACACTGCACTTACGCAAAGGGTATGGTGGATTAATGGGTCAATGAATGGAGGGACAGACAGACAAAAATGGATGGATGGACAGACAATGGACAGATAAGTGTCCTGTGTTGAGCAATGATGAAATATATGAAACTGAACAATACAGCTATGATAGTTATTTTTTAACCCTCTAAGAAGTCCTGAGCTCTTAATTAATATGTAAAGTAAATGAATTACTTTCACCCTCTAAGAAGTCCTGAGCTCTAATTAATATGTAAAGTAAATGAATGTACTTTCACGTGAACAGATAGAGCAGAATAGATCGAGTTGTGTTTTTTATTGATCAATATACTTCTCTAGTTTTTTCAGATCCTAATTCTGTCTTCATATATGAGGAACTACTAAAGCTCTCTCTTTCCCAGTAAAAACACTTGATAGTGTGCCTTATGTTTTTTTTTTGTTTTTTTTTTTTTTTTTTTTTTTTTTTGGACCTGCAGCGCTTCAAAAATGGCACCTCAGAGTAGCTGATACTATGTTACGAGGGGTGTGGTCAACCTTATTCTTGCTTGATTTGGGCAAATGAAAGATTATAAGGTACTTAGTAGGTGTGGTCATTTATGTCTGCCTGCCTGCAGTTTTGTCTCATTTATTCAAATCTCTCTCTCTCTCTTCTCTCTCCTCTCTCTCCTCTCGTCTCTCTCTCTCTCTCTCTCTCTTCTCCCTCTCCTCTCCTAGCCCGATGAAAATATAATTCTTTTTCTCACTGTTCTCAATGGATCTTTCTACTCCAAGCGGAAGACCACACTATCCTCAGAACCACCACTGGCTCGCTCTCCTCACAGCAGCTGCAAAATTTGAGTCTGTCTTCCGTGCAAATGGCTACCAAATGATTGTTCCCAAGTTTGGTACAGTATATGCTCTTCATCTTAGAAATAAAATGGTGACTGATGCTATCAAGTTTGTCTGGATTCACTTTTACTGGCTCAATAAAAATGTCTTCCTTCTCCAAGCTATTTCCTCAATAGCAAATTTATTTAAACCTGAAGTTAGTGTGCTCTCTACATCATTGGGTGTTAACTACTCACCATTGAAATTTGTGGACAATGGACTACTTGAAGAACAGCACTTACTAGAAGGCAACAATGGCATTAATGAGCTCTTTAAACAGTGAAGAAGACTCTATACCTAATGATAATATGGACATCTGGTAAGTTTTAAAGGACATTTACTGTATATGATGAGTTTTTATTGATCATTTATGTATTACTTACACTTTAGGGTGCCTGTCCCAAACATGTGAAATATTGTTTCATGAACAATAAAAATTGGTCCTCTTATAATTTGGATCAAATGTTAACATTGTGTGTTTACCGTTGCCTCCTATAATCCTGAGGTACTACGTGGAATGCAATTTTTAGTGAGTTTTTTAATGCACATTGGATTAGCATTATGACTCCCTCCTCTAGGTCTTCTTGGATCATCTAATGCCCCTGTTAGTGAAAGAATTTGAGCAAAGAGATCAAGTTTTAGTGAACTCCATTAAATCCCTTATCAAAGGCTGTGAGGCCATTAAAAATTCAGTTGTTTAAAACTATTATAATACATTATTAAACATTATAACATACTGTTCTTTAGATATCAAGGTATCAGAGTGATCTCTTGTATGCACGGAAAGGAGAGAGGTGGAGTTGACTTTGATCCTCACCAACAACCTATTGATACTCATGATCGCATGTCATCTTTTATGAAACAGCTAAGATTTTTTTTCGGGAACGTCAGGAACCTCTCAAGAGCTTGGTCCTTTTCGTGATCGATCTGTTTCTGAGTTTCCTCCAGTTGAGCATGCTAAGTACTAGGAGGGATTTAGGTAAATATTTATTGACTTTTTTACCATTGTCCTGCTCTCTCTCTCTCACTCTCTCTCCCTTCTCTCATCAGGACTAGAAGAATTAACGATGTCAATCAAGATATTTTATGGATAGCACGTGACTCCTTATTTCTATTGCTGCTTTTTTGTAGCCCATACACTACCAACCGACACAATAATTACTAACCAGGAGATCTCCACTTGATACACCCATCTCTTGTGGAAGATGTGATACTTACTAATCATAGCTATCCTAAATCAGCGTGGTTAGTTTAGTAGTCTAGAGGTTACTAATGGTAGCTATCCTAGGTCAATGCAGTAAGTACCATGCTCACTAGTCTAATGGCTCTACGTTCTATATTCTCTCTCTCTCTTCACAACAGAATCTTGCATCCATTGTTTGAGAAATTATTAGACTTGGTGCTAAAGTGAATTGTGATCATATGTTAGTTAGCAAAGGTCTCACAGCAACATTACTAGACCTGTTCCCAAATGTGGAGTGGGTTCCAGAAATATTGGAGCTTTTACTATCATATTAGAACGAGCTGTAAAAATTGTTCAAGAAAATCCAGCTTGAAAGTCAGGTAAAACCAGAAGTATAGTCATTGTAAATGTGATATGATTCCTTTACTTTATAATTTATTTTTAGAAAGAGCGTGTTCATTTGAGTGACTATGTTTGGGAAGGTTTGAAGACAGTTTTTGAAATGTTTTTGTATGTGCATTGAAAAGCATCCTTCATTGATAACAGACAATGACGCTATTTTAACTAAATTGAAGGTAATAATGTACTAATAAGACAATAAGTGGGAAAGAGGAAGAATAAAATATCATTTCAAATATCTCTTTTTTTAGAGTATTCTAGAAATGTGTCTTATTGTCAAGCTTCCACTACTTTCAGTACTTCTGCATCTACTCGTACTAAACCTCAATTTCAGCCCTTTTATTTTGATGCTCCATATGAGTTCACTTGTGTACTTGTTAACTTAATATCTATAACATTAGCTACTACACCAAACCCCCCACAAATAGAAGACACAGGTTTGTCTTGTCCACACTTTAATACACTGTTTTTCTCCCTTTTCTATTCATATATTCTCTTTACTATTTTTATATACATTTTTCTGTTCATAAGTGTAGTAATTAATTGTCTATTTTAGAGTGTTCTTACGGACGTTGTTCTCTGGTAAGTTACATTTCAAAAGACACAGAGAGCTTCTTTTGTTTGGAAGAGGCTATTTCTACCATTAGCAGTCAAATTGGAATTAAGAGGTACTTCATTCATTAATCCCATTCATTGATGTACTTGTCCATTCATTCTCCATCTGCTCATTCATCTGTCAATTCTGTAGAAGACTCTTCTTACATTGATGAAGATGATATTCTATTTATAATGGAAACAATCTTTCAAATGGGAGAACAAATTCATTAACATCATAAAATATCGATCGTCAGCAACCAACTCCAAATTAAAAGATTTTTCACAGGTGAAACTCTACTTGTACTTGTCATGGTAACCAGTATTCTGTTAATTAGATCTTAAGGTGTTAATCTGTGCTTATGAAGCAATTTCTCCTTGGAATTGTGGTTAAAAGTTGGTCATGAAATCTTGACTCTGGCGACCAAATATGGTATGTATAATAAATGTAGAAGAACCTAACAATTGTGTCATGTGACTCATGTAACTTATTTTAGATTTTGGCAGTTCACCCATCGATATTCAGCCTTTGGAGGTAAATGATATCATTGAAATTTGAAAAATATACATTTTGAACTTTTTTTCCTCCTCTTCCTACTAGATAATGCCAATGAGATGTATATCTTTTTCTGTTCTATATTTCTTGATTTCTTGGAGACATTTCTCCTTCTCTCACGAGTGCCTATTTTCCCAATCATATGGCACACTGTCCATGTCATAGAAAAACAGGTAAAACATGACTAACCAGTTCTGATAGTCAGTTTGCTAGTAGTCAATTAATTTCAGTGACAATTCCTTGAACTCTAGGCATATATCTTAATACTATAAATATTGTTTAATGCTACAAACTCTCAGTGTAATAGTTAATTTTTTTCCTACAGTTGACTGTCATACAACAAAGCAACACTCTTAATGATATTCCACCACTTAGAAGCACTCTCATGCACTGCCTTCAAAAATGTACCTTCCTTAGCCCAAACAGTGCTCTAAATCCTGTCTCTCTCAGCAACAAGAATTGCTGAACAATCTTGAGAAAGAGTTTCTCCCTGAACTGCACATTACTCAGAAGTCTGTATCAGAGTATCACTCCACTGATGTTAGCCTGTCTCTTGATACTGGAATAGTACCTTCTTTTGGGCGAGCTCTTGAAGATCCCTACCAACAACAGCAAGCAAAAGCAGTCTCTGCAAAACGTCGAAACTCAAAACCCCCTAATTTCCCAGTTATATTAGAAGCAGCAAGAGAAACAGATGCCACTGTCTCTTCTGGTGAAAATGATTAATTGCATCAATCTCTGAGCTTAAACAAGAAAGTCCCATGCATCCATCACCACACAGTAATCCCATGTTGCACAAACGTCCAACTACATTAAGCCTCAAAGAGACTGAAGACTTCTACCCATCCCTTCAAGAGAGGAAAAAGAAAGGAATTCTGAAACAATCACCTGCAGCATCTGTTTCCTTGTATCAGCCAGCTCATAAGCCCAAGGCAAATGGTCGGTGTTTTGTCAATGAGACATTGAAGTCTCCTGATGCAAACCTTTTGAACATACTTCAGTCAGACAAAAAGCTACACAAGAAAGGATGAAGAAGGTGAAGAAGTAGAGGTGAAAACCAATGCTTCAACATCATCGTAGAGTGCCTCGAAGTGAACAGAAAAAAGACAAATGAAAGTGGTACCACAGAATAGTACTGATGCAGATGGTGAAGAGTCTGGCTTAGATACACCACGCAGCTCAATATCCTATCCTGGGCCTATCTCATCATCTGTTTTCTTTTCTCTGTTCAAAGTCTTGAGAACGAAGTGCTTCCTTTAACTATAGCAGCTGAAGTTCATTCTTCTTTTACACTCTCTCCTCTCTCCTCTTCAATTACAAATCACCAGAATCAACTAGTCCTTTGCAGCAGCCTCACAAACTCTCTCCTCAACTCTCGACCTCTGAAGAGCCCAAAGTCTCAGATGATAATCTGAGCAACGAAGGCCTCGTCTCTTTACGAGAAACATCTATTCATTCAGATCAAGATCAACCAGATGAACAAACTGGTCAGCCAAGAGAGGAGAGAAGCAGATTAGCTACAAGGAACATGAAATTGAAGATACAGCTGAATCAGTAGTAAAAAACACAAACTCCATCTCCCAAAAATGTAGGTTCTAATAAAAAAAGTTCCTCCACCTGTTCCTCAAAACCTCAAAACAAAAGTCCTGGAAGAACTAAGAAACTTTACGAAAAGGGACTTAGTGAATCTCTTAATTATTTCCCTTCTTCATCAATCTCTCAATACAGTAGGCCTACTTCTGTTAATGTTGAATCTGATGAAGAGGAAACATCTGGCTTATAGAGTTTATAGTGTGTACATGAATAGTGAAATTTTATATTATGTTGATCATTAATTTGTATTTCATTCATTGCATTAACTTAATCTTTATACACATCTTATATATGTCATGTACATGTACATGTGATATTATATGAAATCAACCACAATATATGTTGATAGATTATATGTTTTAAACACAGCTTAAGAAAATATTGAGAAGTAAAAATTTAACAATATAATACAATTGACTTGTTCACTACAGCTACAACCAGAAATGTACTTTACTTTATTATGTATATTACTGTGTGTCAAATATGCTAATCTTGCTCTGTATATAGATACAAAAGTACAAGCATGTTTAGTATATTACATACCTTCTTATTTCATCTTGTCTAATAGGTTCTTCCACAGCCTTTTTTCTCTCTAGTCTCTCACCCTAGTACATATGTCATATGTTTTTTAGCATAAACTGATGGTAATAATGAAATCACTTGCCTTTTCTCTTTGCTGTCTCTTATGTTCTTCAATCTTTTCTGCTTCTCTTCTCTCGTTCCTCTCTTTCTTTCTTTCTTCTCCCTCCTCACCTTTGACACACCAAACAGAGAGAGAAAAAAAGACTAAGCTTATTTAATGTAATGTTCCTTTTACTTTTTGACGAATGGCACTATATTTCTCTTCTATTTGTGCTTCCCTCTCCTGCTTTGCTCTCATATCATCAATCTCTTCAGTGGATAGAATAGGTCCTCCTGTCATCACAATATTATAATATAGACAAAAAAAGGTGTCATAGATACCCAATGTTTTTGGGGGTGCACTTAAATGATGGTCCTCAAATGTTTTTTTGTGTTGTTGATGCTGTAAGTGAGCTCTTCTTCATCTCTTGCCACTAGATGATCCACCATTAATAAAGAATCATAGAATAGTAATGATACTTTGCTTGAGTTTCGAGTTCTTTACGGGATCAGGAGCTATCACATGATAACCACTAGCACTATATCATAACAAATTTACTAGTTTACTATAATGATAGTAGGAATATTGTTAACATGAAATCAGTATATAACTGGTAATATTTTTGAGTCTAGAAACCAATCCCTATATTGTTGTGTAATACTAATTCAATATGTTAGACATGTCTACGATATGATAAAGAAGGCTATATATTATAATGGGATATTAATAGTAAAGGATGAATGCTAAAGTACCTCATTTTTTTCATGCAAAATGATCACATAGTTGTGACTTTTGCTACCTGCATTTGAAATATATTACAACTGCTTGACTTGAGGTTGGATTGCAGTTGAGTCTCATACTAAAATTAAATAGACAAAATCTGTCCACAGATTACAGTATACTACATACTCTATGCATAGGTAGTAGGTCTAGTGGCTATTAACTAACTAATGGTTCCGTCTTGAATGTGGGTTCAGCTGTGGGAGGCTTCCATCTTGTATAGTATCATCAGATGACTGATCATAAAGATGGTCTTTTTCTCTCCTTGTATCTGTGCCAGGAGGCGGTCGCCTTTGCACACTGCGAGCATGTTTTGGAGGAATGGTATAGCTCATAACTGTTAGGAAAGACAAGTGGAGTAGTTATATTTCGGTCATTCCCCCAACTATGGGACGCCACCATGACCCACCTTGGGGCGTGGCCAACTAAAAGCGTAACTTGATTATAAGTTCCATTTTTTTATAGGGGGTGTGGTCACTTGTAATTAGAGATTTCCCTCAGCAGTCCTCTTCAGGAGAAGGGATTATTTTAAGCTGTTATTACTACTCGATATCTACTGTACACATGTATTCAGTAGTATTGCAGTGCTGTCCTTAGAAAATCAAGAACAGTCGTACAAATATCGATATCATAAAACAAGAGAAGGAATAATTTTTCAGGTTGTTCTCTCTTCCCTATTCTCTTATTCAAGATGGCCATGAACAATAAAGACAGCAACGACTCGTGGTTTCACGGGAAAATAACACGATAAAACGCAGCCCATTTTAGTTCAGTCACTGGAAAACCTGATGGTTACTTCCTTGTCAGAGAAAGTCTAAGAATGCCCAGTAGCTTTGTACTTACAATGTGGGCAGACAACACAGTCCACCATTTTCAGATTATTGGACATGGAGATGGTTGGTTTTCAGTCGATAATGGTCCCTTATTTCAAGGCCTGGATGAGCTAATTCATCATTACCAAGTCAAATCTGACGGCTTGCCTCAGAAGCTCTTAGACTTTGTACATGGACAACCTCCTCCTCTTTCTGCTCGTAAACGCGTACTAACAAGTCTTCACAAGGCAGTAGCATCTAATGATATTAAAACTGTGTTAAAGTTTTTATCAGGACCTTCATCACTTACTGTGGGAACAGTTGACTCACCGAATGCCGAAGGGCAGACCCCTGTTTTCATGAAGCTGCTAAAAGAGGATACACTGAAATTATTAAATTGTTATTAGAACAAAAACCTGATTTGTCTTTGAGAGATTCTAAAGGTGCTACTGCTTTACATGTAAGCGTGTAAAATACATACTGAGGGGGGAGAGAGGGAGGTACAAAATGTTAGAGTACTATGGATTAGATATGAGAGATATTTATTGCTATGTGTGTATTAGAAGATATAGTAATGTTTGTGGAATGTATAGTGTATGAGCAGTTCATGTTGCCAATGAAACAGTTATTGATTTGATGTAATTACATGAGATCTGAAAATGGAACTAAGCTGTCTCTGTTTATAAACTAGATATGTTATAGTTCTTATTGTCTTTTGATTATCTCATTCCCAGCTTGCTGCTAGAAATGGACACTCTGATATTATACACATCTTAGTGGAAACTGGTAAAGCTGACGTTCAAGAAAGAAATGCCACTACAGGTGTGTGTGTGTGTGTGTGTGTGTGTGTGTGTGTGTGTGTGTGTGTGTGTGTGTGTGTGCGCGTGAGAGAGAAGTGATGATAGTTTATTGAAGGAAATAGCAAAGGGAGAATTATGCTCATATGCTAACATAGAAATGTTTTAAAGTGTACATATATATTTGCAAACATCACTAAGGACTTCAGGCCACATAATTTAATATTATAATACTAATTTATACAACGCTGTCATTACTTATTTGACCCAGTAGTAACAGAATGTGTCCTTCACAATAGTTTTTATCAACATTATTTCTTTGATTTATGTGTCCTTTGATCTCTCTCTTCTCTATTAGGATGGTAGCTCTTCATGAAGCAGCATTCAGGGGCAAATATAGAATGTTGTAAAGCACTGTTATCACTAAATGCTCCACTACGCCCACGTACTCCTGCTCCTGATGAGGACACACCACGGGATATAGCAGTGAGATACAAACAAGACAAAGTTATCAACTTACTAGGTTAGGGATAGATAGATAGATGGATGAATAGAACAGTCGAAAAACTTTTTTTTAAAATGTAGATTGGGTCGCTCATAATTATCCTAGTCCAAGAACAACAACATCAGAGTGGTTACATAAAGTGTTAGATAGAAATGTAAGTTTATCTCTATACTGTGATAAGAAAGCTAAGATCATATTGTATTATTAGACAGTTAATACTAGTTAATGTATCAATGATAATGATATTGAATAAACTATGTTAATATTGTAACTAAGTATATCTGTTATCAATACAACAATAATAACCACTTCAATATAAGATTATTATAGTCCCAATTGTCTTAGTAGTAAAATTTGTTAAACTTCATTTGATAAAATAAGTTTATAATATTATTACTAAAACTATGCTCCACTACGCCCATGTGCTCCTACTCCTGATGAGGAGTAGATATTTACTTAAATTAATGAAGTCCCCATTCATTATTAAAACAAATTCATATGAGAGGCTTTACTTAATATAGATTGTGTACTATTCCCCAACAGACTCATTATGACACTATTTGTTTTTTTAAAGCTAATCACTCACTAAGTTGTTGATTATTTGAACACACAACACATTCTTTAATGGTATTGTTTACACAAGAATACTAGTTATATAGATTTATATAATATTTAGCTAATGGTTGGTTAGTGAACCATACAATACAACAGGAATAATACATAGTGCTTTTTATAACTGTTATGATAATTCTTTTGTCTTTGATTTTTAACTCCTTTCTCTCCACATTAGCGAGCTGTTGAACTTCTTCGTCAGAATGGTCAAGTAGATGGTAGTTTTCTTGTAAGACCCAATTCTCGTAAACCTGGGTATTATGCTTTGACGTTGGTTTATAACCAAATGCCATATCATTATGAAATCATTTGTGAGGTAAGTATATTTGTAAAATAAAGACATATTTTCAGTCAATACACACACATACACACAAATGTTGACAGGTTATGTTATTCCATCTTAATGTGCGGCTTTTATATATGTCTGTGTTTCTGTAGTAAAATTGTGCTATTTCAGATATTCTTAGTTTGTAAATTCTTATGTTTAGTACAAATTGAAGTAATTGAATCTTCCTTGTATTAATTATATTGTGTATATTAGCACTGTATTTCATTACATCACATTAGCAATTCAATTTTAACTTGTTATCTTGAAATAAATGGCAATGATGAAATTAAGGTACTGCAATTAAATTTTAATCCTCTGAGAAATTGAGATATATATTGAATTAGAAGTGTTGTTATATGGCTGTTGTTGTTGTTGTTGACTCCTCTCTCTCTCTCTCTCTCTCTCTCTCTCTCTCTCTCTCTCTCTCTATGATAGTCTGATAGATGGTATTACATTGATGATGGTCCTCTTTTTGACTCACTTTCTTCATGTATGGATCATTATATGATGTTTGCTGATGGACTACCCACTATTTTAAGATATCCTATTGATCCTATTCAAATAAGAATTGTTCGATTTGCCAAAAAACTAGTATGTTAAGATTTTATTGATCCATTATTCACTTATATGCCCCTTCTATCAATCCATTATACCATTATATGCTTACTCATTTGTCCCATTTTAATCATCCATTAATCCATATTGTTTATTTATTCTTGTATAGCCTCCTCCAGGATCCTTAATTTTTTCACAAACTCATGCAGTCCCCTCTCGACCAGCAATCCCCACACTTCCCATACGTCATCCTCCCCCTCCTCCTGCTCGTCCACGTGTAGTACCCCATCTCCCAGAAATGACCTGTGTCCACCTTCTCAAGCCACACCTTCATTTTGGAAATACCACGTCTGCTCATCGTCCTGATCCATATTTGATGATGTCTGTAAAGGAGGAGTCATTAGAATTAGGTCCTGAGCTGGGACAAGGTGAATTTGGGTCAGTGTTAAAGGGTACTTATCTTACACCTGAAGGGGAGAAAGGTAGGTCTATTAGTAAGTGTGTGTTTATACATGTAATGTGTATTGTAGCGTGATGTGGCTGTTAAAACGCTGAGAGTGGATGCTATGGGACATGGAGAAAAGGTTAGTCGTAGGTTCAGATGGATGGATGTACCAATGATATATGTACATGTAAATGTTCTTTATTGGACTAAGATGAAACTTATAATTTTGAACAATCATGATATTTTTATCCCTCTAAGAAGTCCTGAGTCCAATACCTTTATAACAATAAGCCTATAGCTCAATGACTTGTTTATGGCTCATTTAATCTCTCTCTCTCTCTCTCTCTCTCTTTTCTCTCTCAGGGAGTTTCTCAGAGAAGCTAAGATCATGATGACCTTAAATCATCCATGTATTGTTCAACTCATTGGTGTAAACACGTGGGAAACCACTAATGTTAGTACAAGAACTAGTGCCATATGGTGCTTTAGTTGACTATCTTTATGGAGGGAAGGTACCCTAAGCCTGCAATACCAGCACTAAAACTATGGGCAGCTGAGATAGCATCTGGTATGATGTATTTGGAAAGAAAGAGATTTGTACATCGTGACTTAGCTGCCAGAAATATCTTAGTGGCATCTTCGGATTTGGTAAGACTGCTGATAGTCTCAAGGTCATACTTTACCTAATATATTATAGTGTGTGTGTGTGTGTGTTGTGTGCATACTGTAGTTGTGTTTAAATATATTTATTATCTCAGGTAAAAATCAGTGATTTTGGTCTCTCACGTGCTGTGGGTCTGAGAGTAACTATATAAAGCATCTCAAGGTGGCAGATGGCCTGTTAAATGGTAAATTATTATAATAACCTGGGTACTAGACTTTACTATTATTGTTTGTTATTTAGGTATGCTCCTGAATCTATCAACTATGGTACATTCTCACATGCCAGTGATGTCTGGAGCTATGGAGTCACTCTTGGGAAATGTTCTCATATGGGGAACCACCGTATGGAGAGATGACTGGAGCAGAGGTTAGTAAGTATCTGTGTATATATGATTGACATAGGATGGTTGCGTATGACTTCTTGTACTTAGTAATAATATTCTCAATGGTCATATGATGTCCAACTAGAATATTGAAATACACAATTTGTTCAGTACAGAATTTTCCACTTATAATGTTGTCTTCATTAGGTACTGGACTTCATCGAGAATCAACATGGTCGACTGGAACGTCCTCGTAATTGTCCCATGTCTATTTATCAACTCATGTTGGACTGTTGGTCCCTGGAGCCAACTGACAGACCAACATTTGCTCAGCTATACAAATTTTTCAATGAGAGTGAAGAAAGTCGGGACATACCTCACAAAGAATTGTATCAAAATCCTGGAAAATTATAATAGGACAATTCTCTATTTTGTGTTCCTTTTTTCCATTCCTTTTTTCTTTTCAAATTTATCAGTTAATCTCTTAGTAATTATTGTATTTAGTTTGTCCTAATGATTGATTGATTGATATTTTCTTTGTAGTGTGACTATTGTTAGTGACAATATACTGTCACATTTTAACCACATTTTTATATTTAGTTAATACACTACATTTATTTCAGTATTAATTGTAGACTAATATTAGATGTCACTGACAAACATATAAAACATTGGAGCATCAAAAAGGTTCAGAGCTCTCTCTCTCTTTCTATATATTATATGTATGTATACTGCAATGTTGTTGATCAGGTTGTCTTCACTCTAAAAATGTGACTTCTAAATGACTCCATTCTGGTCTCAATATAGAGTGATTTGGTACAAGATGTCGACAGCCGCACACATATATTGATACAATATCTGACCAGTTATCAGAACGTCTATGAATCATTCCGCGTATTATATAAAATTCCAGGCCAGGTTTTAACTTTAAATAAAAAGGCTCCACAGATGCTGACGTTTTTTTTTTAAAGACTTTACATTAACTTTCACAACCTGCGTCCACTGTGTGAAAAGTGAAGCAAGTTTTGGAGGTAACAACGAAACAGGTAACTCCTTGAGATGAAGAAGAATTGTTTGAATACATTTATGTAAAACTATATGGTATTTGAAGTAGAGGCACTGCTACAATCTCACGTCGCCAGCTATCAGCAACCATGATTGTGTCATCTTCAGTAAATGTTATATCAGATACCATACCAAATCCTTTCAGTACACAATAGGGATAGTGTCATCAGAATGTAACACCTGTACTGTATCACTGACTGCTTTCAGTTTGAACTTGTCAGATTTAAAACACTTACAATTTGGTAAGTGATCTCTTTCAAACTACCTCTTCTTCACTGTTCAGTACATAGACACACCTATGTTCTGTAGTAGTAATGTATATTTCAGTGTCTCCATTATTAGTATATAGTATTGGTTATTAAGGCACATGGTTTTGAAAGATAATTTAGTTACTCTGATGTTTCTAAGAAGACTAGAATGTAACCAATAATCTTTGTTCAAAGTGTCTATCCTACAACTTATGGTGTTGTCATGGCAAATTTGTTCCTAGTTAAAATTGGACCTAGGTCCAATTTATGCAAGTTCAATTTGGACCTAGGACTCAATCTTGCTGCCTAATTTGGACCTATACTGCAAAAATTTTTTCCCAGAGATAGGTCCACTTTTGGCAGCAAAATTTGGTCCTAGGTATCCTTGTGACAGCATATAATCTAAGTAAAGACAGCATATGTTATGTAATTATAGGTTATATAATAATATAGGTAATGTTACAATTAATTAAGAGTTTTTACACAAGTGCCACATATCCATGATATGTGCCTCTTGGTCTGCCAAATGGCTCTTGAGAGATTCAACACAATCTTCATAATATCAGTCTTTGCAGCCTTTGTACTTAATCATTCTACCCCCTTCTGCTTGACAACACTTGTAGTATACTCCGAATTTAATATCAGCAACACATTGTTTTGCTTCTTTTTTCACCGCTGGCAGGGGAATGGGTTAATTGTCTTATTTTCAAGACAGTGACAAAGGTGGTCCCTGAATTGATGTTGAATATAGATTATTTGTGTTGGGGTTGCCCATCCACAAAGAGATTGGCAAAAAGCTAACGAAAAACCTCACAAACATTTGCAAAATGTCCACCAATGTTTGGATAGGCATCTTTCAGAAACTTCTGTGCAGCAGTAATGACTGTGTTACTCAGCAACCTATCATTGATCAATGATTTTCTGTCTGACAGAAACAATGTGTTAATCTTGTATTCAATATATGGTTGGGACATTTTTCTTGTTTGTTGGATCCACACACTCTATTGGAAAAGAGCTAAGTAGTATAAATATAATATTTATACTACTTACTGTGGGTTCAATTGGACCCACAGTTTGCTACTGTTAATGATTTAATTTGCAATACTTCTGCTATTAATAAACAGTAGCAAACTGTGGGTTCAATATTTATATCAGTGACCAAGTACACTTTAAAAAAAAACCAATTTTAGATTACTCTTTCTTGACATTGTTAATGTCACATTGGAATGGGGTATCAGTCCAGAAGAGTTCTGTTTTGGACTCTATCTAGATCTAGTTAATGCTGATAATGGTGTGTGTTTGTCTTGGTTTGATTAGCAAGAGTAACAGGTCTACTCAACATATGTTAATAATTTTGATTTTGCAAATTTATCCTGAATATTTAATATCATTTACAAAACATAAAATTATTGTCAGTTTGATGATACTAATGGTAAGTATCTATGTATCTATAGTGGGTGCTCTTGCTTCAGAGTTGATCTTGTCAGGAAAATTGAAAGGTCTCCAGTCTAGTCAAGGAGAGTCCAATAATAAAAAGCACAGTTAGCACACATCTATGTTTTTCATCAGCACTAGTAAATTGAAGTGTTTCAATACAATTTATCATATGTGTGTAATTAAAAATAAAATTTGTGTGTGTATTGATAGACACTGAACCCTAAAATTAAATTGTTAACAAACAGCAAATTAAATAATAAACGTTAATTTTAATACCTAAAGGAAATACAACTTGATTAAAATAAATAATTATTAAACCAAGAGCACGTGTACACACCTAGCAAGGAAACGCGTGACCACCATTATTATGGCGGGAAATATCAGATACACGCCTGACGAGCCAATAGTGTGTCCAGAATTTCCCGCCAAATTGAAATTGTCACAGGTTGTGCCTTGTGTTTGTCAAAATGAAGTATGACAGAGATATCTTGATAACATAAAAAGGACTTCATGTTTCAAGGTTATACAAGGTAACAGACCCCGTGGGTCTTCGTCGCTACTACTCGTCTTTGATTGTTCTCAGTATTTTGCTTAGCTTGTTGTCAGTTCTCTGATGGATTTGATTGTTTTTCAGTTCTCTGATATTTTGCTTAGCTTGTTCTCAGTTCTCTGATGGATTGATTGTTTTCAGTTCTCTCATATTTTGATTGTTCAGTACTAGTTCTCCAATGGATTGATTGTTCCAGTTCACTGATATTTTGATTCTTTTCAGTTCACTGATGGATTGATTGTTCTCAGTTCTCTGATATTTTGATTGTTCAGTTCTCCAATGGATTGATTGTTCCAGTTCACTGATATTTTGATTCTTCTCAGTTCACTGATGGATTGATTGTTCTCAGTTATCTGATATTTTGATTGTTTCAGTTCTCCAATGGATTGATTGTGTTTTCACTATTTTTGATTGTTCAGTTCTCCAATGGATTGATTGTTCCAGTTCACTGATATTTTAATTCTTCTCAGTTCACTGATGGATTGATTGTTCTCAGTTCTCTGATATTTTGATTGTTCCAGTTCATTGATGTTTTGATTCTTCTCAGTTCACTGATGGATTGATTGTTCTCAGTTCTCTGATGTTCTCTTGATCAAAAAGATGAGTTGCTCTCCTGTCCATTCTCTCCTCTCTACTTCCTTCAAGCCTTCTTTCTCTTCTTTTTTATTTTTATTTTTATTTTTTTTGGGCTATTCAGCCTATACACCATACACACACTCATACAATCCCTAAAAATTATCTCCCTCCTGCCGCTCGGCGGCCTAAAAAATTTTTTTTTAATATCTCAGGCCGCCGAGTGGCGGGGGGGGAGCTCTGATCTTCTAGGGTGCGTGTGTGTGTGCTGTGTGTGTGTAGGTTGGTGGTCCTTTTTTCGCTTCCTCTGTCTCTCTTCACTCTCTATCTATTCATTGTCACCAACAGTTCATAACTACTCTCTTTTTCTTTCCCTGCAGGAGCAGCACTGGTGAAAAAGGTGAGCTGTCTTTCCATCCATCCATCCACTTTTCATCCATTCTTTAGTGATCCAGTTGTTATTCTTCTCTCTTTCTCCCTCTATGTTCTCAACTGGTGGACTGACTGGACTCTTGGGAACTCTCCATCTTCTTTTTTCTACTATTGTTGAATTGGGAGACCTTCACTGGACTTCTTGCATTGGTGGATTGGAGACCTTCACTGGACTTCTTGGTGGCTCTTCAACTACAGAGATAGTTTTATCTTATATTTTTTGTTTTTATTTGATTTTTTATATATATATTTTTAAAAATTATTTAATTTTTATTTTTAATTTTTCATTTGTATTTTTTCTGTAAATTTTTTTATAGTTTTATTTTTTTCTTAAGAAATAGTTTAATTCTTTTAAATTTAATAGTTTTGTCTTTAATAGTTTGTTCTAAAAAACAGTTTCACTAAAATAAGTCAATCTTAACTTTAGTTCAAAGTTTATTCTTATAGTTTAATTCTTTTAAACTATTTTTTGTCTTTAATCTTTTATAGTTTGTTCTAAAAAAACAATTTTCACTAAAATAAGTCAATCTTAACTTTAGTTTCAAAGGTTTTTTAAATATATTTTTCTTTTATAATTTGTTGATAATTTGTTGTTTTCTTTTATATTTTTTTCTTATTTTTTTTTCTTATTTTCTCTTTTATGGTTTATATATTGTTTTCTCATTTATAGCTTGTTATTTATTTCTTTTATAGCTTGTTTTTTAGTTTGTTATTTTTTTTTCTTTTATCTTTTATATTAATTGTTTTTAAAAAAAACATTTTTTTAAAGTCAATCTTAACTTTAGTTTCAAAGATATTAAAGTTAATTATTATACAATTCAATTAGAATTGAATTTCTTGAATAAGTTTAGAATTCAATTTCTTTTGAAACTGTAACTTTTTCAAACTGTAATACATCTTTAACTGAAACTGTAATACTTTTTATCTTTAATATTATCTCTTTAATAAGCAATACAATCAGTTTACTTACCATTGCTGTTGTATTATTATAATTATACTGATTGTTATTACAACATAACATTATGCATCATTTATTCCTTTAGTTTTACAAGAAACAATTGTACATACCTCGCCCACTGAAAATAGAAATACAATTATAACTTATTGTAAGACAGTAAAAGAAACTGAAAAAAATATTACAAAGTTGTCCCAACTTCTTCTCATAACACATTTCTCCTTTTCTCATTGCTAGTTTGTCAGCCTTTCTCCTTTTTACTTCATTAGTCAGGTTCCCATCTTCTCTCTGCTGTGACATTGTCTTTTTGACACTTGAAAAGTTCCCCAGGTGGCTAAAACTCTCCATTTAAGTAGACACAAGTATAAAGTGATTTGTATGTGTTGAGTTCCATTTCTCTTCACCGAATTATAAAGTCTGATACCCTTGCATGGGTCCAAGATGGAATTAATTTTGTAGCCTTTTCGTTGCAAAATTTGGACCTAGGTCCAAATTTTTGCACCAGGACCAAATTTTTTGTGACAGTGTCATAGATTTAGAATCCCATGTTTTAAGGCTTAGAATCTAAGGTATAAAAATAATATTTAAAGTACAATATTTTATTGCTAGCACAACCATAAATTATTGGTATATTCATATATTATACATACATACATACATATATATATATATATAATATAAGTTTTTCCTCATTGTTGCACTATGAATGCCATTTAGTAATGATGGAAAGAAGTGACATAATCAATTGTACATGTACACTATAACAGTCTTACCTATAGGAATGACCTGATCTGCTGTTTCTAGTAGTAAAACTCGAGAAGAAGACATCATTGAAAATCAACTTCCTGTTTAAGGAAGCTTGTTGTTATTGAGGCAGCGCTTATCAGAAGGAGTGGAATTATAATTATTTTAACACAAATACAGTTTTTATCTGTGATGGAACATTACAAAAAAGTTATATCATATTTATATTCATTCAACACACCATAGTATAGATTGGTAACTACTTTTATTTAGTTCAATCAGTACTTAACTAATCTATCATTATATTGATCAGCTACCCACACTGACCCATTGGGAGCTATTGCTACTCCTTTTGGAAAGATAAATTGTTTTATTAATTTGACACAATAGCCACTTGGATCAAAGATAGTGAGAGAGTTTCCAGCATTGTTGAGTACAAGTGAGTAACCAGCTGGATCAATAGCAATTCCAGTTGGACTGGATAAATTAGGTGGGCCATACTGATGAGTATATTGACCTTCTGGAGTGAAAACAATGATAGTGTGAGAGTTTATAACTAGTCACATGAAGATTACCGGAGATGTCAAAAGAGAGACCCTCAGGACCCTGAAGCTTGCCATTGCCATCAATGATATGAGAGAAAGTTTCATCACGATGAAAACACTTGGATACGATTATTACTATATTCAGCAACATATATCTTACCATCAGGACCAATACATACAGCAAATAGATGTTGGAACAGCTTGTTACTAACTCCTTCACTGCCAATAGTACCTAAAAACCTTCCTTCTAATTTGAATCCTATTTCCTTTATGTTCAGCCACATATATTATATCACCTTTGATAGCTATTCCACTGGGACTATTAAACTGTAGTGGACCAGTTCCATATGAGCCAATGGTAGTCTTCTGTCTTCCACTCCTGTCATATACGTATATACAGTGGTCACCTCTACTAGTGACAAATATGTCACCATTGTCAGAAAAGGGCTACGAAACTTGGGCGAGATATTCCAGTAATAGTCTGTACTGGTTTGTTAACAGATGCATAATCTCGCCTTACAGTGAGGTTGAAGGGACTGCCTTGAATAGAGTGACCATTGACCATGACAGAGAGTTTTATGTTGACCAAATTGCTTTGGCATCAAAGAGACAATGTAATACCATCACGTGTCTTACCTTGAGTCACTGTTCTCTTATCTCCAACAGGAGTACAACTACCACTAACTATTCCATCTCCTTTGAATATTACCTTAACATTTAATTCTCTACCCACTTCAACTTGAGAAGGTATATCCTTTACTGTTGCATCAAACACAACACCCACATTTGCTATCTTTGTAGTTAGTTCATCTCTATCAATATTCACTGATATAGTTGGTGACTCACAGAGTTCAAGAGAAGTCTCAGAGAATTGTTTTTGTAGTTGGTTTGCTCTGGTCTGTATGTGTGGGCAACTGATAGTAACTCAACATCATTGTACTCTTCAATGGAAGTGGTTGCAAGACTCTGACAATGAGGGATCCCCTCCAGTTAAAGAGACAGACAAGCCTCCTTAGCATTAGCTATCTCGCTACTCTGAGCTAACAGAGCCTCCTCACGTTGATGTAGAAGTTGTTGAAGATTTGCAAATGTCTGACATATGATTGTATCTACTTCGTTCTTACGAGCTTTAATCTTCTCCTTTACCTCTTTTCCTGATATCAAGACTTTCTTAAGCTTTTGTTGAAGTACTTGTAAACCTTTTAAATTATGACAAACAGCCTCTTTATTCTTGTTGACCTGTTGACTGACCTCAGTAACAGATGGTCTTTGTGTTTGATGATAGTACACTTGACACAAACAGGAATAGTACATTCCTCACAGTAAAAGTCAAGTTGTTGATCAACATGATCTTGACAGTAAGAGAATAAGATGGTAACATTTAGTTAGTTTGTCTCTGGACATCCTTCGACCTTCTTCCAGAGTAAAGGAAGAATGTGTACGAGTTAAACGAACCATTTGATGAGTATCCCAACATTGTTTACAGAGGAGATCTGTACACTCAGTACAGTATGCTATGACAAGATCATTACCACATGAGTCACATGGAGGAGGAGAGTTTGAGGTGATCTTACTAAGAATGTCACTTTGTTTGTTGACAAGGTGAAGATTACGAGGAAGAGAGGTGACTCCTCCATGGGTACAGATGTGGTCTGTTGACAAGAGGGACAGGTGAAGGAGTTTAGTCTCAGCACCTTCAGTGATGAGAGAGATGGATACATTGAATACAGAAGGAGTGACAACAGGAGAGCAACGAGGGTCACAATAAGGTTGACTACACTTCAGACAGCAGGTAGAAGTTATATTAACCTAAGTATATAGAGATCATATCAAATGATATTAATGATGTATTACTTACATGTTTAAGAGGTGCACTAGCAGTAGAGGAAGACATTTTTGTGACATCAATGATCATGTGAGTATATTGTTATGACAATGTCATCATTATAATTTATAATTTTATTACTAAAATTTAATGGTCTGATTGATTATCTAATATCTAATGAGACAAATGCAAGTTCTAATAGGGTTTAGAGTATATTATGAGATTCTGTTACCAGTAGGTTAGCGACAATGTTTTACATTGAGTTTTCAGTCTTCCATTTATAACAAACCTCAATTGCTTTTCATCACTATATCAGCACTTCATAACAAATTTTTACAATTTGAACTTGTTTATTTTATTACTATAATGCAAAATAAAATTCCAAGGATGTTGTCTGTTTTGAATTTTCTAGTATCCCAGGAATAATAGAAGATAAGCAATGTGAATAGGAAAAGTATAGTCAACAATAAAGTAACATAATAACATGTTAGATATTTAAGAAATTGTATTGTTTTGTGACTATAGTCAATAGATTATTGTCTCAATGGAATCAGTCCTCTGAATGACTGGATCATTTGAAACACCATACTTAGCTCATGTCCTCACTATTCTTTCATTTCTATAATCAAAATGACCTTGACCATCATTGCATTGTCTTCCATATTTTATATCTATAACATTACTTATAAAATGCTTGCCAGGTTCTGACCTCACTTTGCAAGTAATTATTCTAGTGTAAATCCTTCTCTTCATGGTTATGTTCTATTTAAGGTCTGAGAAGAGAGAGAGAGTAATATAATAGCTGATTAAGTTAATAATTATATTATATGTGACAGCCACTGGTATATATTATTATATTGTGCTGTAAATAGGATTAAGAGATGTCCTTATGTAAATCATGTGGATGATCACGTGCTGGTTGGCAGTAGCACCAGGTGCTGGCCAATCCTCTGATTCAATGGGTACTTCATTAGGGACACCATTTGTCTCATCTCTTCTTTCATTTCTACGTCTACGTCTACGTTGGCCTCGACCACGCCTGCCTCCTCTTTGACGCCTTCTGTCTACAAAATCATCATCAGAATGGCTTTCAACTAAAAGATGGAGTTAGTATCAACAGTGTTTAGTTAATTATTGTTATATATTCTGACCTTGTTCTTCATTGTTTGGCTGTGGATTCTCTTCTGTAAACTCACTATCATCATCAGAGTAATCTTGTCGTTCACCCCCCTTCTCCATGTTCTTTTTTCATGATTTTGATCTTGTTTTCTTGAAGGGTATGAGAGGAAGGTGGTCATAAAATATTATAAACAAAAAATGATTACCTTCTTTGTCTGGATCTACCTCCTCCTCTTCCTTTTCCATGTCCTCTCCCATGTGTTCTTCCCCATCCTCGAGGTGGGTTTGGACGAGGTAATATGTGGGGGGGTCATCCAGACCACTGTCTCGTAACTTTTGACTAATTTCCTCACGATCTTGTAGAATATTGTTCACTTCCTAAAGAAAGAATATCAGAATAATAAAGATAAATAATTTTGAAGTCTTACTCTTAAATGATCTAAGTGGTAATCAAACATTAATTTCGCATTCTCAATAGCTTTCCTACGTCCAGGAGCAAAGGTCAAAAAAGGTCACCTAAGAAAAACAATGATACCACATCACATCAGTAACAATACATTAGATACACAAACAATAGTACTTACCAGTAACAATACATTGAGATGACAACAAACAATAGTACTTACAGTAACAATACATTAGATGACACAAAACATAGTACTTACAGTAACAATACATTACGATGAACACAAACAATAGTACTTACAGTAACAATACATTAGATGACACAAACATAGTACTTACAGTAACATACATTAGATGACACAAACAATAGTACTTACAGTAACAATACATTAGATGACACAAAACAATAGTACTTACAGTAACAATACATTAGATGACACAGTCACAATAGTACTTACAGTAACAATACATTAGATGACACAAACAATAGTACTTACAGTAACAATACAATTTAGATGACACAAACAATAGTACTTACAGTAACAATACATTAGATGACACAAACAATAGTGACTTACAGTAACAATACCATTAGATGACACAAACAATAGTACTTTACAGTAACATATATTAGATGACACAAGCCATAGTACTACACTTCTCCTTTTTTGTTATTCTTCTTTCTTCTGCTTCCTCATCTCCTATAACTTTAATATTGTTGAGACGAGACTTTTCTAATAACTGTTGTACTATATTATTTCCACCTCGTCCAATCACCCTTCCTGCTAAATCTCTAGGTACATGAATATCACGAGTTAAAATTCTATTAAAATTCGAGCTTCTGAGCGGCCGCTCTTTAGAACTGAGAGAGAAAGAGAGAGAGAGAAAGAAATCACAAGCAAATCATTATTATACTCTTACTTCAGCTCTAGCTGAAGATTGATTTAATAATCATCAACATCAATACCAATAATACCAGGTATCTGACGGGCTTGGTTTTACATTCCAACCTTGTCGTCCCATGAGCAAAAACCTATACACTCAGGAAGAAATGACAACTTTCTATTCATACCACCAGATGTTGACTCTTGAAACTGGTTGAGATACCTACAGGCAGAAGAAGCAAAAGTAATCTACAAACACATTGTATCTATTTTAAACAACTGGTTACACAGTCATAATAAACACTGTTTAATGGATCAGACATACTCCCTGTAAATCTTTGAGCAGCTTTTTCTGTCAACTTCTCCAGAGTAGCTTGAGTTGATAAGTCACTCAAATGGCATATCAACCATGATCTCAGCTCTCTCTAAAGAAGACCTATTAATCACCAGATAGAGAAGAGACCGAGTTTATAATTTTAGGCATAAGTTTGCAAAACTATATCATTTTAATATTTTTCTAGGCTATATCTATATTTCAGTTAAACTTACTAATACAATTAAACACAAAGCCCTCTCAATTTATCAATATGAACAGTCCATATGTCTTTGATTTTGCTTCTACAAGATCTGATTGAACTGAATATCCGGACAACCTACAGGACAGAGAGAAACAAAGTTATTAATAGTACCTTGTATTCCACTAAAGGTTAATATGACTATGATTGGGTGTACTAGTAAGTATATTCATTGACGTTAGTGACATACCCATCTTGGATATCTTCAGGCACAGGAAACTCCTTGTTGAGTTGAACTGTATTGTTGAGCGAGGGAGGGGACTAGGAGGATGATAGAGAGAGAGAATCAACGAGCGAGAGGGAGCGGAGGTATGAGAGATGAGAGAGATGAGGAGAGGATAGAGAAGACCGCAGAGAGAGAGACCGAGATTTTACAGACAGACAGACGCAAGGAAAGTAGCGAGGACACGACAGAGCACACAGAGCAAGTTATAGCAAAGTGATAGGTAATCTGTTAGCCATTATGTTCGTAACGCAACATGGGGGAAAGTGATGGGGTATATCATGTAGTCAACAACACATACATAATACACGTACCCCCTAGTACAAGTAACTTTCTGGACTACTATTCATTATAGTGGGCGAACGTTTCTATATGTCCCACAAGATGCAGTTTGTATAGGGTTGCCTATCACTTGAATTGAAACTGGAACTCTAGCAAACTGTAAACCGGTTAAAAGGTCACACACAGTCAAAACGTAGCCTAATACAATACAATCAACTATGTAGACCGTGGTAACAGTGCTAACCACCAGCCTGAAGGCTCACCCTCTTATTGGAAAAAACGGGGGGGGGGTAGCAATGCCTAACAGATTCAACGGCTAATATTAACAGTATATAAATATCGCGAGTATAAACTCCTAAATAGGTAAATGTGACATGAGCATAGTAGATTGAATATGTACAAGTAGATACATTGGTCCATAACAGTCCCTGGAGACAATTCATACCTGATTTTCCTTGTACAACACTTACATTTTCTTCACCAACTAATCTTTCCATCCAAATTAAACAAGATTACATCAGTGAGAAAGACTTACCTCTATTTAACTAACCGATGGAGTTTAAATCTAACGTCTCTGGTGATGGGGCGTTAGTTCGGAGAGGGAAATCTGACATATTGGAGTGGGATCCCACCCAAGTAACATAGTGAGTCCAACTAAAAGGCGTGTAATACGCATAATCACTATTAGTGAATAAACTTAATAATTTAAGTGAATCTCTACAACACTTATTCAAACCCTATATTACTAATTACCCCCCTACCCTATATCTAGTCGCAACAGGGGTCACCCATACAGGTAGGGTTATGGTTACAATTTACATAATTAATATAATAATGTGACAGGAATAGCTTTCATGACTGGACAAGGTTATATTATGTGCTAACAATAAAATTGAAGAAGGGGTTGCGTATGCGTTTGACAAGAATCAATAACCCCTCAATACATATATACCAATCTTATCAAAAATAATATATTCACCAATTATAAAGCGTTGGTATTCATGTGCTATTAACCAGCTGCAACGTACTAGTCGACTGATTGCTATATGTACCTTGATAAACAACTAATAAAAAAACAACAATAAAATACAATAAAAAAACAAGCAGCACTCAAAGTTAAAACACAATATTGGTTTAGTAATAAAAATGAAAGTATATATTTCTCAAACTATCAAGATCTAACATATTTCCAATGGTATTACAAATGGTAATGATTGGATCTATACAATATATAACTCTAATATATAACAATTATATATTAATATGATATACCAATATAATATTATATCTTTAGAAGGGGGTCAGTTTAAGCTCCTCGTAACCTAATATCTTACATAATCAACATCATACCATTACACAAACAATCAAATTGTACTAAAGCAAATTCACTAATATTAAAAACTAAGTTACTTACCCTTCAGCAAAAGTGGACCCAAACATTTACTATATGATAGAGTAATGTCCGCTAGTTTACCATGGTTTGGGGAAAGAAGGAGAGGAAAAAGACCCGAGGTAATGTGTGTAACTTCAACTACAAGTCTTCATACAGTTTATTTATCCTGATAAGATAGTGTTGTGAAATACTAACCTTGTAAAAAGATCCACAAATATATCTGGAAAGACTACTTCGACCGACCATCGCTCTTTCTTCAAGCTGGGAAACTGATAAGAAAGTATCACCCTTTTGTTCTCTTCAAAATATACATTCAAATTATACAGACATAATTATACACACACACCAACACCACACACACAGGACACACACACCACACAAACACAACAGACACACCGACACAAACACACAACACACACCACACACACACACACACACCACACACCCACACCCACACACACACCCATGTAGGTGATGTATATGTATGCTATATGTACAGTAAGTACATGGTCATAAAAACCATCAGACACTTCGATGTGCTTTGTTCCACATTCTAACATCCGTTAGCAAAAATCTACATACGCAGAAGAATGAAAACTTTTTCTCAATTACACACCTAGAGTGGAACTCTGAGAATAGCTACAAGAGAAGCATAGCATTCATATTATGTATGTGGTAGCAGATAGCCTGGAATTGTCCACGACTGCGTACCGACTTTTGATCCTTGGCAGCACAGTTCAGTGGTGGCCTGCATGCATTTATATAGTTGGAGAGAGCTAACACAGGCGAAGCCCGATTATGGGCACATCTCTCATAAATATCACTAACTATATCATAACCTAATGACAAAACACTCTATAGATAGTAAACCTTGAGAAAGACTACAACTGTAACCATTAAACAACAGTCGAAAAAACACAGTTCAGGATATGGTCGTACCTTTATATTTTTTCACCCTTGCAACAAAGAAGGTATCTTCGGTGAATTCAGGAGGACTATACTCATCAACCTACATTACCCAAACGTGCTGTCTTTGTAACTAGTTCATCTGTGTGGCACTAGTGTTACTGAATCAATAGTTGCCGGGACTCACATAGTGCAAAGGAGTCCGAGAAGTCTCAGCTAGAACTGTTGTTGTAGTTGGTTTTGCTCTGGTGCTGCAATGGGGGCAACCCTGATAGATAATCAACTACTTGCTGGAGAATCCCAAGTTGGAATTGGTTGCAAGACCTCGTGATAGTGAGTGATGGACTCCATCGCAAGATGTTGATGATCCGCGTCCAGTGAAGAGGACAAATGAGCCTCCTTAGCACGTAAGCTATTTCGCTACTCTGAACCCTAACAGTCTCCCCCGGTGTCTGTAGAAAGGTGTGGAAGATTGGCAAATGTCTGACGTATGATATGATCACTACCTTCATCGCTGCTTACCCCAGCTTGGAGCTGGTCCGTTTACCCTCTTTCCACAACATCAGACTTCCTAACAGCTTTGTTGTTGTCAGCTGGTGTAAAGCATGGTAAAACTCTGACAACATGGCTCTGTAATTTTTTCATTTCTGCCATGCTTATTGGATCTCCGTAACAGAATGGTTGCTTGTGTCAACGATAGTACAGTTGGACACAGGTAATCGATGTGTTACAGTTGTTGGCAAGAAAAATTTCAAATGCGATGATCAGAATGAGTTTGGCATGTAAAGAGGACCAGACAAATGTTTATGTTGCTTACGTTTTTTCGGCATTGACATTGCATGAATCGAATCTCTTCAAAATTTAGAACAGAATGTGTCCGAGTTAAAAGTACCACTTTGATGAAGACATCCCATCACATTGTTTACCCAGACTTCGATCTGTACACTCAGTACAGTATGCTTGGCAAGATCCTTACCACTGATGACCACATGGAGGAGGAGGTAGAGATTGATCTTATTAAGAAGTTCACTCTGTTTTTGTGATGGGTGGAGATGTAACGGAGGAATAGGTACTCCTCACTTGATTGTACGGGATGTGTGCTCTGTTGACCAAGAGGACACAGTGAGGGATTTAGTCCTCAGTACCTTAGTGATTGAGAACTGGATAACATTGAGTACAGAAGGAGTGACAAAGAGAGAGCAGACTAGGGTCACAAATAAGGTACCACTACACTTAGACAGCAGGTAGAAGTTATTAACCTAAGGTATATAAAAGTCATATCAAATTGATTATTAATGGTGCATTACTTACCTGTTTAAGAGGTGCACTAGCATTAGAAGGAGAGATCATTTTTGTGACATCACCTGATCATGCGAGTAGATGTTATGACATGACTCACTATGAAATGAATATGATTGTACTAAATATTTGTAGTTTTATATTATGAAAAATGTTAAAAAATAAAAAGAGACTAATGGCCAAGAATAACTCTACATAAATAACTTGATAATTAAATATATAATTCATTAAGTGTTTTCCACTATTAACGTCATGTGATCAACTAAAACAATTCGATAATTGTCAGGATATTTTTCTAGGTAACCATCCTCCATAAAGACTGCCACATGTTCCCACCCTAATTGTCGGGGTAAGCTAAGCGAGATAAAAATAATTAAAAACAACAATTGTAATGCTATATAAAGTTCTATAACATAGTCTTAATCTTTTATTTTATTATAAAGATATTGGTAATAGAAATACCATTGGACTAAACTAGACACTGATATTTTAAGAAATACTATGACCAAAGACATCCAGTTTTATTGACTATTCTTACAGTATACATATATACAGTTGTTCTACTAGATGTCACACTTACATTATTTGCATACTTTGATTAGTTTCTTCTCTTCTGAGGTCTTATTATAACCTTTATCATTCATCGCTTCTTCTAATATTTTGTGTTAGTCCCACAAACCAAGAGCCGTCTGCTAACGTTCTGTTTAAAACCATCTTCAACTGTAGTCAAGAGAGATGGGCAGTAAAGACGAGTGTACCAAATATAACACTCTAAACATGTGGACTAATAGATTTGTTCATATAATTATGGTGTATCCGAGAGGTTTGTGGTGTATCATTAGTTTAGCTTGTGTCAGAATACCTTGGCATGGAGTTTTTGAATAGTCTATATATTAAGGTTTAACTCTGTGTACACTGCTTCTAGCCTTGGAACTCAATGATCTTGACGAGTCAATAATGAAGCCCTGAGGAGAAAAGACCAGAAAAAAATGTTTTAAGATACTGGAAATGTAATCAATAAAATTGAGGAATTCATTCACAAACTATATTAAGCAATACAAAAATAAAAGAGCGCTTTTAAAGTCATGATTGGTATAGTTTTTAACCTCAAGAATTCGTAGTTTCTATCAACATGTTTTTTCTGTTTGTCATAGTTCACTAAAAAAAAACATTAGTTATAAATAGAATTGACATTGATATTTATTAAACAATTTGATCAATCATAGAAAGGGGGAGTAAATTAATGTTAGGACATCAAAGGTTAGAAGATTTATTATTTTTAAACATTAAATGAAGCAATCACACATTCCCTTTGATTTCTCATTGCTTCTTGTGATATCAATCATCATTTGTTCCTGATGCAGCTTAAAATATCTTGTTATTGCGCTAACAATGACGATAGTAACTGTGATACTAATTATATTTATCTTACCTGAGAAGTCATCTTTGAAATAAACTCTCAATTGTCTCACTCCACGAGGCCTAGCAAAAAAAGTGCACATGTAGACATTATCTTGTAAATGGTGGAATCAGTAATGATAGGGGCTAACCTCTTTGTCTCCTTCAATTATTTGTTGAACGAGGCATCAAATAGTCCAAGTCATCTGCCATATTCTATCTCTATGGTCCGATGGAATCAAGAGATCCTTTCCTGGAGTAAGTAGTAAGTAAACATTAATTAACTCTCTCTCTCTTTTTTTCTCTCTCACGTCATCCACTGAAGTTTGAAATCTTTCAAAAGCCCTTCATAATGTCATCTTTCTTTTCTTTTTCTTCTTTGTCCCAGTATTACTGCTACTTGTTTGATTTGCTTCGGACCAATAATGTATGAGAGGATAACTGAATCTAAAAATGACAATACGATAGTAAATTTTGAAGTATCTATTTTCAATCTGTATTTCTCAGTTATGAAGAAAGCACCTTTTTCTTGTAACATCGTTCTTACTTCAATTGTAAATGTACCAGATAAAAATGTCACCACTGATGCTCTGTGATCCAACAATTTTTAACAAACCTGTAAGAAGAAAGAAAGTTCAAGTAATTTAAGTTAGTGTAGGCACTGTGAACATGTTTGTGGACCTAGGAAGGAGATATAGTTGTATTGAGTTAGATATAGTACTAATATCATTTTCTATAGTGACTTCATATACTTATTATTACTGATATCTAACAGATTAACTCCACTTGTCATCTGGACAGGCCATTACATATATGGAAATTGCTACCATGCTTAACTTTATAGCGGTGAGCCCCATTTTGTTTGACCACAACGTGTATCCACTACATCATTGTTATTGTAAGAAGATAATTTTTGTTTCTAACATTATAGGCATATCCTTTGAGAGAATCTACTTAACTGCCTTTTGTTTCATGACGAACCTGAGAGAGAGACAGAGAGAGACCTCAGTAAGCTACATGTCACCCTTACGCCAAACCTGCATTAGCAATGTAGAATCTCCCATTCTCCCAATTTCACGTTGTAGTTTTTTGGGTCCAAGCATCTCCAGACCCCCATTAATTGTTTGTGTTGATTATATATCATATGCCATAATTGACCTCCATAAGGATTCTCATATAAGAGATCATCAATCGATATTGCATTGGGTCCCCCTATCTTCAGCCAAGGCTTAGACTAATATGAACCATAATGTAATATAACACAATACAATGTAATACACCTACTATGTGGAACAGTATATGTAACTAGCAATTTCGTACCTTGTGGTTTTTCCATTAGTAGTACATCTAATGATCCCGTGGTTTTGATCCCCATTGCTTCATCGGTCCTGAAAGGACAAAACGAATAATGAACGAAAGATGAATGGATGATTGGGACTACATCAAATAGTACTGAGACATGTACAAGAAAGGAATACCAACATGAGAATAGGATGTCAGATAGATACTATGATATGTACAAGGAGAACTTCCTTTAGATTGCGTGCATAGTGAGGTATATTTAAACTCAGGGGTGCAGCTCTTCAAGTTTGATAACTACCACTAACATCTAGCGAGTCCAACACTTACTGGCATGCTACCAAGAACAGAGAATTTTTATCAAGACTCTATCATAATTATAATAATTAATCTACATTAGTTTACATTGTTAAACCTTTGTTGTTCAAATAAGTATTACATCTTGATGAATACTTAATAAAGTATTCTTACGCAACGACAATTCGCACAGGATGGGCCGAGACTAGGAATGTCATATTAACAGATACTGATACTGGGGTGGAGCTCTGACCAGTACTGAGTCACACATAGCTCCATGGTGTGACACCCTTAAAAAATAACCACAGTAAAACAATACAATTTTATGTGTGTACCAATAGTTCTTGACTACCATAGTAGGTACTACAAACGTACTATTAGCACCTGGTTTTCTAATTGGAGAGTATCCAAAGTCTCCTTTTCTCAGTCGGTAGCTTTTTCAGAGAGAGAGTTGTCGTAGTATGGATCACAAGACGTGATCGTTTATCTTCATTGAATTTTCTACTAAGATCTCTGAGAGAGAGAGAAAGAGATGAGAGAGATAGAGAGAAAATGACAAAGGGTGCTTATTAGGTTAAAAATTCACCTCATATGTTAGCAAATAGAATTATTACATAAAAATCAAATGTACTATATGTAATTACCTGCCCAAGTAGCTTCTGTTGGTATATGAAAGAAATATCTCTTAATTGCTGAATTATTGAGCTCTAGTTTCTCCACTTTATATGACATTCTATAAAATAAATATAAAGATTACTAGAGAGAGACAAAACTAGATAAACATGCTGGATGTTCACATTACACTAGTAACTCAAAGAAGAATCTCAGTGTAATTGTCAAACTTGATTATGCTCATTATATGAGTATGAATTACTCTTCCTTATCCAGGCTTCAGTGCTCAATGATAGAGTATCTGACTAGTATTCAAAAGGTTCTTGTTCAAATCCTAGCTAAAGTTAGTGCAAATGAGTACATTTACCTATGATCCTTTAATTATTGCAATACAAACATTACCGTGTCATCAATTACATTGAATACTAATTCAACTATGACCTCAATTACATTGAGTACTCACTCAAATATACTGTGTCATTAATTACATTTGAACACTCACTCAAATGTGACCTTGTCACTAATGCCACAAATGTATGACTCTGTGTAATGAGTATATACGACCCTATCATTACTGTGTAATGAGTATATACGACCCTGTCATTACGTGTGTAATGAGTATACACTACCCTGTCATTACTGTGTGTAATGAGTATTACCTGGTATTAGAAGTCCTGATGGTATAAATTGACAGTGATAGGTATCGGAAACAATGGACTTTGTTATGACTGTCTCTAAGACTATATATGATACACACACTAAATAAAGAGATCACATGAAATTGAAATAAAATGATCACATGACATGAACAACGTCACATGACAAACATATGACTGAATTCTACCTCAGCAAAATGAGGTCCTGGTTCAAGTCCAGATTCATCATGCTCCACACCAACTGGACGAGCTAGTATTAATAAGATATAACAGTGTAATTTGTGATTTCTTAAAATTAGTATACAAGTATTGTACAAATAGTTCTCTACAAAGTTACATTGTGGGTATAATAACTGGAATCCATTTGACTGACAAAACATCAGTTGATATTATGTACCTGAAGCAGTTAGAATGATATGTTTAGGAGTTGTACCCACGGGCTGAGTAGAACAAGTGCCACCTCTTGAGTGAACTCTAGCTTAAGATTGACAGCTATAGATAATGGAGAGATGGAATCAAGTAATCATTGTAACATGTATTGTCTTCTTACATACGGAGCATATCATTAAAAGAAGGTTCTATAGTTACAGCATGATGTATGTTCTTTGTAAATGATGAGGTCCCTTAAATAAATGCCCTCTACACTTTGACTGTGTCCCTTGTTGTCCTATTACAGAGACCTAGAGAGAGAGAGAGAGAGAGAGAGAGAGAGATTAGTAAAGTATAAAATCAAAATAACAAGTACCTTGAATTCTACAGGACTAGTGACAAATTAACAATCTCTAAAAATCTCTCATAAGCTTTATCAACCTGTAACATATAATATAGACAAGTACATGTATTAAAGGTACAGTACCTGTAGGACTCCATGACCAATAGAGAAAGCCTCATGTGATCCTAGAGGAATAGCGTATTTTCAATGGGTCTCTTAATAAGAGCAGGAGTGTATTGAAGAGACCATGAGCTTTGAGAGCTGACAAAAGCAACGCTAAGGAAGATAGTGAGTATATGTGACTATATTATATTAATAAACTATGATATTACCAATATTTCCACAAGCATTGGGTGGATAGACATTGATGTTCCATTCATTAACTGACTACATTGAAGTGTCCAGTTTGGAACAGAATTTAAAAGGCTCCCACCAGGAGCAGCAATAGACACACCCAAATCACCATCAGTACTGTATAGGGAAATAAAAAACATCGTCTCTGATATACATACGTAGTCCTTTAGAAACTCCAGGTATATGGATGGTACCAGGTTTAGTCTTCATTAAAGATTAAGCCCCTGCCATCATAGGTCGGTGACACAAATGCAGCCACACCTACATCATAGGGAATAGAGTGGTGTAAGAATGTGGGATACATGATATGGTTTGGAACGAGTATAAACAGAAGTGGTACAGGAATAAGAAAAAATGGGAATGAGGACAAAGGATGAAATAAGAATTAGAAATAGAATAGAATGAACATACCAATAAGAGCCTCAGTATTACCACCAGGACAACCCACGGTAGATGGAGGGCAGGCCCTTATTACCGGCACTAGAAACGAAATATCACATTGTTTTTTACGTACAAGAGAAGTAAACTGATCTAACACAGCCTCTGAAGGGAGGAAAGAGAACAGCTGCTAGTAATTTTACTAATAACCAGGGACTAACCCTTTGTTTGTCCAATGTGAGGCTTCACCATAACTGAAGTTAGCCAAGTCACATTTAGCACTGGCAATAACTGAACACTATAACATCAAATGGATAGATAAAGGATCAAAATGGATGTATAATGAACAGAAATGGACAGTTGAGTGGGGTAATAGACACCACAAAAATAACTCACAGCTCTAAAGTGAAGGAGACGTTTCCATTGTACTTAAACGAGTGTCTCCTATTTTAATTCCATCAACTGAGCACCAGGGCAACCCCATTTCTCTCAGAGTCTCTGGGAAATATCCAGCAGTTATAGAGCCCACATGAGTACCATGTGACCCTAAAAAAACAAGTATTAATAAATGTCCATGTGACAGATTGTGGGATAATTTTTCATGTCATGTGACACTCTATGTGCATTTCTCTAGAAATAACTAACCTCCATTAGTAACAATACTAAGAACATTGCCATTTTCATAAATGTTGATGGAGTAAGTAAATGATCTGAAAATTAAAAAAATTATTAAAAATCATCCTGATTATAATGATGTGTGTGTAGTGTCAAAATAATAACTGACCTTTTGTTCCAAATTTTGACCACTCCTTGGATTCTTTGTATGGCTTCAACAGAGTACAGGATTGTAGGTCACCTGATTCTGATGTATCAACTACAGCACTAAATAGAGCAAGTAAATGGATAAAAGAATGAAAGATAAAGAGAATGAGTGGAACAGCTGAAAACTCATACAAAGTTTAAAGAGAATATTATAAATCCACATACCTCCATGAATTACCATCATGAAAAACTACACAATCGTACACAGGTCCTGCTAATGATGTTTTACTATTAAAACATAGTAAGAAGATCTACACGAGCCTACAAACTCCTCCTTCTCCAAACGAGTTTTCTATAAGGACGAAAACCTTTAATAATTATATGAAGGAGATAAAGTTCACATTTCATATCAATAAGTTGCATATTATATTAGTCATTAATAAATTTCTATGAATTGTTTGACCATTCATAAAGCATTGTCAATGTTGTTTAGTTCACTAATGCTACTTAGATTAGGAGTGTTGCCATGGTGACATACCTACAAGTATAGAAGGAAATGATGTCTAATGAAATGCCAAGTGTTAAAAAATACAATAACAAGCCTGGTTTCCTACAAGTAATTAAGGTGACAATCATCTTGGTGGAACAACTTACTATGCTAGTCTCCGTTTTGTTCTTTACTTCAAACTCTTGTAGTTCTTTCTCTGCTCCTTCAGTAGAGGAGTATGAACTGGAGTCCCCTCCTTCTCAACAAACTCTTTCTGTTCAAAAACAGAGTTTATTATGAAACACATGTAATTTAGTTTAGAAGTTATCGTTGAATAAAGTAAATTACATGTACATTGCTAAAAGGACATTATCAAAATCATAATTGTTTACTTGAATTCTTGTCTTTAAGGCACTTGGAAATATATCAAAAGCTGGCCTGATTCCAACATGCCATGTTTGAGAAGGGTTCTTCCAACTGTCAGGAATCTATAAAACATGAGATCAAGGGTAAATAAAATCCTTACAAATGGGTATGAGTAAGTAGATATATTCATAATCAAAATTAAAGATATGATAACAATTAATAGCGTTGTGTCATTTACCAATAGGTTCCTACCACTAAGTCCATCGATGACTCTCTCTGTTTCAATTTCAGTGAGTTCTAATGGTAGATGTGTCAACATCTGCCACTACCACTAACATCAACGAGATCAATAATTTGGGACGTCCATCAGATGTGTACTGATAAATATAGTTAGTATGATGACAGTATGAAACAACTAAATATAGAAACACGCCAAAATGTCTTGTAAGCAGAATAATATATTAACCCATGTCCCTCCCCAAAATTTAACCAAGTATATACCAGGTATTAACAGATATTTTATGCACTATTCCTTAACTGTATAGTATAAAAAGTTGTACTAAAATGTCTTCTAATATATGACTTTTTACTATTTTTGCTTATTATCCCCCAAAGTGAAGGTATTTTAGTTTTAACCTGCAGTCCTAGAGCTGCAGGATCCCGCCTGTGTCAAGTATAGCAATCACTGTAGGCCCCCTCCAGTCATAATTGGGGTAACGAGTGAGGAATCTTCTGCTCCTGTTTCTCTTTTGGGTACAGAGAGTGTTCTGGAAAAGTTTCAAATCTTCTAAACCAAATCCTTCTTCAGCGGCCATCTTTCCTTGTAGAATATGGGAGGAGTAACCTCAGCTGATTGGGAAATCCCTCCTCAACCCTATTAATAGCTATTATTCCTATATTGCCATAGCAAATATTATACATCACTTTACTGCGCATGCGCATTATAATTTTCGCGGAGAAGGAGCCAAACAACAGGGAGGCTGTCTTCTTTTGTAAGGAGTCTACTCCAACAACGCACTCTATAACTTTATATATCTCTTTACCACAAGAGATTATATTTCAAATTTGAAAGCCTCTTCCTGACGAGACTCATTGCAGGTAACTCAGTCCCTACGGCCTCTTTTACGTCAATTATCAGGACAGAACAGCTTCTACGATTGTGCCACCTCTCCACGGAACCCCAAATCCAAGGACTCGTTCTTTCACCGCTACCCTGACTTTACCATCACATTTAAGTGTAGTAGTAACTGTATTCACAGCTACATCCTTCAAAGAGGATTCTTCAAATGGCTAACCAGCCATAAAGTGGTAAACCACTCTGTCACACTTTTTTATTTCATACCACTCCTTCACCTCATATTCATAGAGATATAGCAACTTGTAGTCTAACACTCTGACCCTTGTATCCCTGTTTTAAAATTAAACC